>NC_056739.1:228128402-228273402 GCF_019279795.1 Protopterus annectens
TCTTCTGTACTTATACTAGCTTATTAGTCTAGCACTTTACCAGACTTCTTGTAGCAATTAATGTAGCACACAAAAGTGCAACCAGCAATAAACATTATACAAGGAAACAGATCCCATACTTATTATCAATGCCCACTCCTCCAGGCATGTCTAAATGTCAGTTCCCTATGCTTTCTCCTGTTAACCTGGTGAACTTGGGCATCCTGAGGCAATGCAGCAACTGTCTCATGTACACCAACAACCCTCTCCTCTTACCCCCCAACACTCAGACTTGCGAGAGATGCACTTATATATCAAAATTGGAAGCAACACACTCTCCAGCCAAGACTGGAATAGCTGGTCAATAGGAAAAGGTCAACACTTGCACCACACCACATGGAACACATACCCTTCCAGAACACACACCAGCACTGCCTTCACAGAAAAACACAAACCACACACCCATCTTCACGGAGGCTCTCAATGAAAATCTACCCAAGAAGCAGAGACCTCCAAGACAGAAACGCACTCAACCACCACAACACAACACTAATCACAAGACACATAACTCTCCTAAACAGTGTGCCACTCAACCAAAGCCCCAAAGGCAAAACAGCAAGCCCAACACACTAGTCATAGGTGACTCAATAGTGAGACACACTGATGTCCCACTCACTAGGTTGATTAAAGAGAAAGTTACAGTCACCTGTCTGTCAGGTGCCAGGATCCATCACATAATGCATGCACTCAGGTCTCTCAACAACAGGTACAAATATGACTTTGTCATTGTACATGTGGATGTGAATGATCTTAGATGTACCTCCCTGGCTTACATGAAAAGAGACATGGAGGAGCTCTCAGATTATGTAGCCCAGGCGGGTATGACCCTAGCCCTAGCATCCTACCATCACCCAGAATGATACCACAGTACAATTAGAAAATGATTGATTTCAACAATTGGCTAAGTTTCTGGTGTCATTCTAAGGGGATCCAGTATATGTTTGCCTGGGATTACATGATTAACAGACCTCAATGCTTTGCCAGAGATGGTCTGCATCTGTCACACGTGGACTTCCGGATACTGGCCAAGGCTCTTGTCAGCCCCATAGTGCTTTTTTTAGGTGGTGTTCCAAAGACCAAACTACCACCATAACAACTACGAACAAATGCAATCTGAGGGTTATGCTGCTCAACGTTAGAAGACTAAATCTCAAAATGCACTCACTCAAACCACTCTTTAAAATGGAGAACATCGACATTTGTGCTGTAACAGAGAACTGGTTCAAGGCAGCAGAAAGCACCCCTGCACTACTAGACTATAACACATTCCACACCTCTCAACCCCAGAACTTGGACCAAAGCTCCAAAGGTGGTGGTGTTTCCATATTCATAAAGGATGCACACACCTCCAGACTGGTAGCCAAACATAATGCATCAGAGATACTTCAGGTGCAGCTAACATAGGGTAAGACAGACAGGGTACCTTTTGGCTAGGCTTATATAGGCCCTAGGGTCAATAGACTAGTACCTACCTATGAAGCTATAAACCTATGTCCCAAGACTCACACTCCACATTCCTAAGCACCCTGGAGAACATTAGGGTCCAACCTAGCACTTGCTTACTAGGCGACTTCAACTACCCTTCCATTACCTGGGAAAAATACTCATGTACCAATACACTTGCCCAACATTTCCTGAAGTTCATTAATTCAAATGCTCTGGACCAGTTCATTCTTATCCCCACTAGAGGTAGCAACATCCTTGGCCTCATCATTACTAACATGGGTGACCGTTGTTATACACAAATAGTCAGCTCCTCCCTGGTTAGATATGATGACAAACTAATCACCTTGGAAACACACACAACCCCCACAAAGGTAACAACCATGAAAAACTTCTCCAAAGCTAACTTTGGGCTCCTAAAAACAGAGGTTGCTAACTTCATGGCACCCATGCAACTGGAGAATAGTTGTATGATTGCCGAATCATACACCAATGCACTGTACGAACACATACACAAATGCATGAATCTTGCCATACCCAATAGAACCAAGATGCTCTCCTCCAAAAAAGGAAGGCAATCTGGTGGTCCCCTGTCAAAAAAATACTCTACACAGAAGGAGGAAACTGATACGGAATAAGGTGAAGTCCCAAGGCTGGGAAAACTCCCTTATCATCCTCATCAAAAAGGTGAGATCCCTCATCAAATCCTCTAAAGCTAGCTATGAAAATAGAATTGCAGCAGATATTAATAAAAATCCACAAGGCCTTCTATAGCTATGTAAAGAATCTACATGGCAATACCCAGATTTGCTGTGAGCTACTGCACAATGGTACCTCCTATACCGAGCCAACAGATATTGCTCATTTACTGGCTGACAGATTTGGTGCCAACTTTACTCTCCCCCCCCAAAGGACCAATCACAATACCAGTAGATTGCAAGGCACCAGTATTACTGCTGCACAGGTTAAAACAGCACTGTCCAAGGCCAAGAATACAGCTTCTACGGGACCTGACAATATCCCTGGCTGTGTTCTACATGAATTACAGAATGAACTGGCACCTCACCTCTATGCCCTGTTCAGTCACAGCCTCACCTCAGACTTTGCCCCTACTGAATGGCGCATGGCTACAGTCATCCCTCTCCACAAAGGAGGAGGGACTACAGACCCAGGGAACTATTGCACCATTAGCCTGAAGAGCCTGATATGCAAAGCTATGGAATGCATCATCATGGACCTAATAAACATGGATATAGGGAATCTCCAAACTCTGGATCCTACACAGTTTGGTTTTGTGAAGGGTAAATCATGCTTGCTCAACTTTGTCGACTTCTTGGAGTCAATCACCAGAGCTGTTTATGAAGGTAACATGGTTCATACAGCCTACCTTGATCTGGCCAAGGCTTTTGATACCATTCCCCACTCAGGAATCATAGAAAAACTCACTAAACTAGGCATCAACCCTTATATCACTAGGTGGGTTGCAAATTGGCTCACAGATAGAACCCACAGTGTGAAAGTAGCTGACTCCAAGTCAGACTGCCGAGTAGTCACGAGTGGAGTCCCAAAGGGTTCAGTCCTGAGTCCTCTTCTGTCTGGTATCTACTTCTCTGAAGTCCAGGACAACATGAAGGGACTCTGGCTGACAAAGTTTGTGGATGATTGCAAGTTGGGAACTATTATTAGCTCCCCAAGTGATGTTGACATCCTACAGAATTTTTTATTTTATTTATTTATTTTACATTTGTTAACCGGGCTAGTCTAACTGGATATATTTCCATTTTCAGCAGAGGCCCGGGGAGAAAAGCTCCACATACACATAGTAACAATTACATAAGATGCATTAAAGAGCAGCATAAAAATATACAGTATAAGGATAATATAATAAAAAAACAAACTTATTGTATTCAGAATTAACAGTTGTACAACAAATGTACTCAACATTTTTGTCAAAAAAAAACAAGCATAACTTGTTTAGCATTATCTAACATCTTAAGAAAGAGAAAAGGACTTTTAAAGATAACTATGAAAGAAGATTAGTTATTTATATGAACCCTCAGTAATCTGAGTTATATAATCGGGAGGAGAAGGATAGTGGAGAGGTAAGTAATAAAGTAGTGAGGAAATAAAATAGAAGGTAACAGAAGTCACAGAGATGGAGGGGAAGTGGAATAGTTGAATACATGGATTCAGTCTGGGTTAAGGCAGGGACATAGCCAGTGTTTTGTAAGGTAAATTCTAAGTTTTTGTTTGAAAAGGACAGGAGATAGAATAGAAGTCAGTTCAGTGGGCAATAGGTTCCAGTGTTTACCAATGGAGTTTGAGAACAGGAAGTCACCTGCGAGGTTATTGCATTTGGTAGCAGTAACTAGGAGTTTGCTCGAGGAGCGGAGTGAGTTCAGGTTAGAATAAGGGGTGACGAGATTAGAAAATGAAGGAGTGTTGTTTGGCAGATAAAAAGCTCTTTGGATAATGGGAAGTTGGGAAAGAAGCAACATGTTTTGTAATTCAAGCCAGTGAAGTTGTTGTAGGTTCAGGGAGTGGTGAGTTCTGAATTGATTACCAGTAACAAATCTTGCTATACTATTGTAGGTGGTGGTCAATTTAGAAAGATTAGTTTTCTTCAGGTTAGTGTAAATTGGTGAAGCATACAGAAGAGTGGAAATGAGATGAGAGTGTGCCAAAGTAGCTTTGGCTGTTGGGGATAAGAATGTTTTAATTCTATAGAGGGAGCCCAGTTTTCTATGTACAGTTTTAATAGTGTTATTTATGTGATAATCAAAGGTAAGATTGTTGTCAATTGTCACACCTAGCAGTTTGGTAGAAGAGTCAGGTGATATTAGAGTATTGTTAATAGAAGAGATAGAGAAATCCAATGGGGGGGGGGGTCTGGTAGTGGGCTTAAAAAGGAGGAGTTTTGTTTTTTTGGCATTAAGAAGTAGGCAGCGTTTTAAGAACCATGCTTCAACAGTATGGAATACCTTTTGAGTAATAGTTTGAAGTTCTGGGATGGTTTTTGCAGAGCAAATGAGTGTGGAGTCATCTGCATATTGTATGCACATAGCTTGGGGAATAGCTACTTGTAAGTCGTTTATGAATCGGGAGAAAAGAAGGGGTCCAAAAATTGAGCCTTGTGGTACACCGAGTGAGATCGGGAGAAGAGAGGAGAGTTTATTCTCCCAGAGGACAGCTTGTTTTCTGTTAGAAAGGTAGGAGGTGAACCACTGGATGGCATTCGTTTCAAGAGCAAGTGATTCCAGGATTTTTAGGAGGAGAGGGTGATTGACCATGTCAAAAGCTTTTGATAGGTCAATGAAAAGTGCTGAAGATAGGGTATTATTATTGCGGTTTTTGTTAATGAAGTCAGTAAAGGAAAGGAGAGCAGTAGTAGTACTATGAAAAGGTCTGAAACCATGTTGACAGTGAGATAGAATATTATGTTTAGTTAAGTGATTCATTAGTTGGTGGTGAATACATTTTTCCATGATTTTTGCTAGTGGAGACAGGAGGGCAATGGGTCTATAATTAGAATATTCTGTAGAGTTTCCTCCCTTATGTAAGGGTATAATATGTGAGATTTTCCAGATATCAGGGATGATTCCTTCTTTAATGGTTCTGTTTATAAGAATAGAAATGGGATAGGCTATTTCTATGGCTGCTTTTTGAAGAAATTCAGATGGAAGTTGGTCAGCAGATGGGGTACATGGCTTAAGCTTTTGAATACATTTTTGGATGAAGGTGGTAGAGATGGGCTGTATTATAAAGCTTGGTAGACTAGAAGAGGCAAGTTGAGGAACATTAGAGTTATCTGAAGAAAGGTGAGAGGCTAGTGAGTTGATAGTATCAGTGAAAAAGGAGTTGAAAGCATTGGCAGTTTCGAGGGAAGAAATTTTGTCTGATCCCAAGGGGGAGGGAGTGGAAGTTTGTCTAGGGTGAAGAAGTTTGTTCAAAGTTGCCCAGAATTTTTGGGGATTGTTGTGATTAGATTGCTGGAGGTTACAATAGTAGTGTTTTTTATCAGAAAGAATAGCTTTTTTGGTATTGTTTCTTAGGTGTCTAAAGGTTTGATGATCTGAGGGTAGTTTACTTGTTCTCCATTTTAGCCAGAGTTTGTTTCTGAGTAATATTTTCTGTCTTGTTTCTTTAGATAGCCAGGGGGCTGGTTTAGCTTTTATTCTGATAGTTCGTTTTGGAGCATGGCTATCTAAGATTGTTAAGAATTTGGTATTAAAGTATTGAACCACTTCATTAAGGGGAAGAGTTTTTAGTGGATTCCAGTCACAGGCATTTAGCTCAGTTTTAAATAGAGTGGGGTTAAAATGTTTATTACTGCGCACGGTCCTGACTGAAGGGGTGTTTATAGTGATATTTTTTTGCCTTATGATATAGGTTAAGTTATGGTCACTCGTATCATCAGGCAGGGTACCCGCTAGGTAATTAAGTTGGGGTTTGTTAACAAGGATCCAATCAAGTAAACTTTCTTTATTGTTAGGTTTATTAGTTCTAGTGGGGGTGTTTATAGTTTGGGTAAAGCCATGGAGATTAATATAGGACGCTGGGTTGTTTGAATTAACAGAGAACCAATCAAGGTTGAAGTCTCCAAGTATTATAGTTTCTTGTGGGTAGTTGGTTGAAGCCCAACTAAGAATACTTTCTATGTTTGTGGAGTTATTACCAGGTGGAAGGTAGGTACAGATAATATAGATGGCTTTATTAGGGTTAAGTTGTAGCTTAATTATGAGGAGTTCAGTGTTGGTGTTCTCAGGGGGGTCATGGGGAACTGAGGATATATTAAGTTCGGTTTTAAAAATGAATGGTCTCACTGAGACCAATGACTTATGTCATAGCCATCACCTTAAGCTCAATGCCGAAAAATGTGTTGTCTTCCCCCTTGGAAAAAACCCATTTCCACGAATTACCACATTGATGGTAGTCCACTGAACAATGAAGGCGTTATAAGAGAATTGGGAACACAGGTTGACAGCAACCTCTCTTTTGATCACCACATTGCCACTGTGGTCAGAAAGTCCTTCTATGTAACACATCTCATTACTAAGGGTTTTGCATCCAAGAAGAAAGAGGACATTGTCTCCATATACTCTTCTCTCATTAGGCCAGTCATCGAGTGCAATGTCCCATTTGGCATGTACCTCACTAGACACCTGCAAGAACTGGAGAGGCTGCAAAAGTACCTCACAAAGTGGATCTTAGGCCTTAAACACTTGTCTTATATGGACATACTCAAAAAACTCCAACTATTCTCTGTCTCATATCGCCTACTTAGAGGCGATCTCTGCTTGATTTACAAAGTCATGTCTGAACCAGCTCTGTTAGAAAAGCTACATCTAAATAAATTCCAATCTCTCTGAAAAGCATGCTCCAGAGACCTCAGCCTCATTACCACAATTTATTTATTTATTTATTTGCATTTGTTTAACCAGGATAGTCCACTGGGCTCGAAGAACCCATTTTCAATGGAGTCCTGGGGAGAAAAGCTCCACATACAGATTAAACAAAGATGAGGATATACATATACATTACATGGGGTTAAACATTGAGAAAAAGCTTCACATACAGATTACACAAAGGTGAGGATATACATATACATTTGATGGGGTTAAACATAGTACAGTTTATGTAATTAAACATGCAGAGACAGCTAAAAACACAGGTAATAAGAGTATCAACATATCTATATATATTTTTTTTTGGATTAATTAACAGAACATACTGGAGGGACAGGTGCATCTCCCAGTGACTGCCCATAATATGGAATAGACTTCCCATGCATGTCAAGCAGAGCACCTCTCTGACCCTCTTCAAGATAAATCTTGAGTGGATGGGAAACAGAAAATTCACCCCGGGGATAACTCCAGTGGCTCTACTTGACAGAGGCAATGGGAACTCAGGTCGGGTGGCACTATGTCAGTGTAATCATATGGCTAGGCTTGTAAAGGCAAAAAGTCACAAAGTGAACCAATGTTAAAGTGGAACCAACAACAAAACCATAAGACTCCAAAACAAAAGAAGGTTCCACAACGTTGTACCAATATACTTTTAATAAAAAACAAAGCTTTCAGACATAAGTCCTTCTTCAGTGTTAATAAAATTCTTGTCTAGATAACATATCCTTTATACATAAAAAAAATCATCACATGACACAGCCTGCCTAGCATAAATAAGGCTTAATCAAGCCATTAAAAACAGCAGTTAATCAAAATGTAATATCCTATTCAGTGACTATGAGAATATTGCTAAATGGACTAGAAATATATTCACTTCATTCATTTACACATATTCTTAACAAATAGCCTAAGAATGTATGTAAGGATATACACATATACATGTGTATAGATATATATATATATATATATATATATATATATATATATATATATATATATATATATGTATGTATATATATATATATATATATATATATATATATATATATATATATATATATATATATATATACACACACACACACACATATATATCCACATAAACATTAAATTGTAAAATCAAATTTTCAATGGTGTTGACTAAATAACAAACATTTTGTATATTACAAACATTATGTGAGCTAAGTACAATAGTAGTTCTCATAAGTGTGAATAATAATCCATTCTAATATATAGTATTGAGTACATCAATGGGGAAGGTGGCCTAGTGGTTTAGGTGTTTGCCTTACAAACACAAAGTGCAGGGTTTGAGTCTCACAAGGGATAATTGGCTTTACTTAAAAAGGCTTGCAAGGGTAACTAGCCTAGTACTGATCTGTGAACTACAAACATCATATGAGAAGATGTATATAATGATATTAAATACATGAATGTACACATTCTTAAGTTATTTGATTTGTTGCTGCTTCTTTTTCAGAATGGGTTTAATGGTAACTTGCTTATTTAAACCAGGATATTTTTCAGCATGTAGTCCAGTAATCCATTCATATTCCCTATTATCCAACTTATTAACTAAGTCCCCACGTCTAATACTAGCAGTCAAATATCTAATACACAAAAAGAAAAATAGTGTGATGCATCTGTCTCTTCTATGTGCTGAGTTAGAGAATTCATAGTCGCTTTCCTTCTAATTTCTGATTTATGTTCTGTTATCCTATCTCTCAACCTTCTAGCTGACTTACCAACATAGACACATGGGCATTTTTGACATAATGCTAAGTATACTATATTGTTGGTGTTACATGTAGCTGTACAATGTATTTCAAATCTCTATTGATGGGATGTATAAATTCAGTTGTAATTATATTAACACAACATGCACAGTTATAGCATGGGCAGGTCCCTTTTTTATTGTATTTTACAGATTATATTCTATTTAAATCAAAATCTTTGTAACATAAACGTTTCTTTATACTGTTACAAATTCTATAGGCAAAATATGGTCTATATTTAATCCATTCCCCATAACCTGATAAAGCCTTCAATATGTACCAATTGTTCTTAATGACCTGTTCTATATTTTTACTTGTTCTACTACAGGTCATTAGATATCTTAAGTTACTATCAGATCTAGATTGTGTAGATATAATAATATCTTGCTCAGAAAAATAGGGCCTTGCTTTTCCCTGTCTCATAGACAGGACTTCCTTTTTGACCATCTCCAAATCATCTGACCTATATCCCCTTTCCAGAAAGTCATTTGTCATATCTTGCATCTGTTTAAGACAGACCTCATCTTGAGTATTTAACCTGCTTACACATAAGTATTGCCCTTTAGGTATACCTTTGAATACATGTTTAGCATGCATACTAGTTTTGTGTAAATATTTACTAGCTTGCATATCTTTCTTATATATACTGGTGTCTAATCCAGTTGCTTTTTTTGATATGGTAACATCCAACAAATTAATACTTATTTCTTAATAATTAATTTCAAATTTTAAGAAATCATTTACGTTATTCAAATAAGAATGAACATTTATTAATTCATCAGTTGTACCATGCCATGCTAGAAAAATATTATCTACAAAACGTTTGTAGAATAATATTTTGCATGCATCTCTGTTACACTGGCCAAACACATTTGCTTCTTCACATTTACTTAAAGTTAAATTTGCATAAGTATTGACAATTGCTGTTCCCATAGCTATACCAGAGGTTTGTTGGTATAACTGTTTATTAAATACAAATACATTGTTCTGTAGAAATTATTTTATTATTTTTATTTATTTATTTATTTTACATTTGTTTACCGGGTTAGTCTGACTGGATACATATCCGTTTTCAGCAGAGACCCAGGGAGAAAAGCTCCACATTTAAAAAACAATACATAGACTTATATCCAGCTAAATTCTTAGTATACAAAATACAGAGAGACTCAAAAATTACATTCTATTAAATTCACAAGTACATGATGTGTAAGTGCCCAGAAATGCAGATACGTTAAGCAGTAAAGAGGATTAAGATTTTAATCTCAGAGGAGAAGGATGAAAATTCTTTCACAGGTCGACTCTAGGAATATACGGAGAGGGCAGTCTAAGAGGAACTAAACATACAGAGAGAAGGGCTTGGTGATTTAGAGGAGATACGTTTGAAGGGATCTAGAGAAGCGTGGGGGGAAGAGACCTTTAGATAATAGCATGTGGGTGGTAAACGACTATGGGATTAGTCAGGATTGTCACAAGGACATAGCCAGTGTGCCTTAAGGAATGATTTGAGACTAATTTTAAAATGGCTGAGTGAAGTGGTTAGTCTTAGGTTATTAGGAAGGGAATTCCAAAGCTTTCCAATAGAATTGGCATAGAGAGCATCACCTCCTGAATTATTAGATTTCATAGTTTGTACCAGGACACTATTTGAAGATCGGAGGCAGTTGAGATTGGAGTAGGGGGGGTCAAGAGTTTGTTCAGTGAGGGTTTGTTTTCTGGTTCCTTAATTATTTTAAATGCTTCAGTAAGTTGGTTAAGTTTGAGAAGGTTGGGTAATTCAAACCAGTCAAGTTTCTTTAGGTTAAGGCAGTGATGAGGTGCTCCGGTGACAAATTTCGCGATATGGTTATAAGCAACTGAGAGTATGTTGAGCTCATTTTTATTTAGGAAGGATAGCAGGAGGCATACAATAGGGTGGAGAGAAGGTGGCTATGGTTAGTTTAGTATAAGGAGTTAGAAAGTTCTTAATTCTGTACATGGAACTAAGTTTCTTGTTTACTGTCTTAATGGTTTGACTAATGTGAATATCAAATTTTAGCTTGTGATCAATAGCAACACCTAGTAGTTTGGTGTTGGTGACAGGCTCAATGATGGTGCCATTGATGGATTGAACGTGAAAGGTCCTATTATTAGAATGTGTAAGATTAGTAGTAGCTTAGTTTTTATGGGATTTAGGATGAGTTTCCATTCAGAGAACCATTTTTCAACAGCAGCAAAACAGTGTTGGGTGACTACTTGGAGATTATGGAGAGAGACATCAGAACAAATCAGGGTGGAGTCATCTGCATATTGAATGCAGGTGGCTTTGGGGATGACTGAATGGAGATCATTTATGAATACAGAGAAAAGAAGGAGACCAAGTATAGAGCCTTGAGGAACTCCTATGGTGTTAGGTAGCAAGTGAGATAGCTTGCTTTGCCACTGGACTGCTTGTTGTCTACCAGAAAGGTAAGCATTAAACCAGCGTAGGGCTAAGTTATCGAGGTGAAGGGTTTCAAGGGTGTGGAGCAATAGTTGGTGATTAACCATGTCAAAGGCTTTTGACAAGTCAAGAAAGAGAGCAGAAGTTATTAATTTGTTGTTACGGTCGCTATTTACCGAATCAACAAAGGAAAGGAGGGCAGTGGTTGTACTATGATGGGGGCAAAAACCATGTTGAGTTTTAGACAGAAGATTGTTTAGGGTGAGATAGTGTAGGAGTTGCTTGTGAGCACACCTTTCCATAATTTTTGCTATTGGAGACAATATTGCTTTAGGTCTATAGTTCAATGTTTCCGTAGAGGAGCCTCCCTTGTGAAGTGGGATAACGTATGATATTTTCCAAATTGAGGGGATGGTGGCCTCTGTTATAGTTCTATTAATCAAGATTCAGATGGGATAGGCTATAACATCAGATGCTATTTGTAGGTATTCAGCTGGGAGACGATCAGCCGATAGAGTGGATGGTTTGAGTTTCTTTAATAGGGTTCTGATATAGGAGATGGATATTGGTTGAAGATTAAAGGCAGGTAGAGATTTGCCAGTGGCACTGGTTAAGGAGGAGGGAGAAGTAGGTAACTGACTGGCTAGTGCCTGAATGGTCTCAGTGAAAAAAGAGTTAAACGTATTAGCTATTTCTTCAGGATCTTTACCAATAAGTTTTTCAGGGGTAGGGGTAGTTGATTTCCCAGAATAAAGGAGGTTATTAAAACCTGCCCAAAACTTCTTTGGGTTATTTTGGTGTTTATCCTGGAGATGACAGAAATAATTCTTTTTATCCCGGGTAATATCTGTTTTTGTAGAGTTTCTGAGCTGCTGAAATTTGATGCGATCTAGGGGTGCTTTGGTGGTACACCACTTTTCCCAGACCTAGTCTCTGAGCTTAATTTTTGATTTGGTTTCTTTGGTTAGCCAAGGTGCAATCCGGACTTTGGCTCTGATGAGTCGATTAGGTGCATGAGAGTCCAGTATATTTAGGAATGTGTCATTAAAGTATGTAACACTCTCATCTATGGGAAGTGATTTTAGCATGGACCAGTTACAGGATTTAAGTTCTGCTAGGAATTGTCCTAGGACAAATTTCTTCTTGTTTCTAACTAGTCTATATATGGGAAGGTTTGTACACGTCGATTTATGTTTTATGATGAAAGTGATAAGGTGGTCACTAAGATCGTTGTACCAGAAATAAATCAAGAAGCTCCCATATTGTTTCTATACATCTAGCTGAAAGATGTCCATCTCCCAGAAGTATTTCTCTTATTCTCTCTATTCCAAAAGCATTTGGAATCACAGTAAAATGGGACTTTATATCCAGTATCACTAATAAAAAATATTTTTCTAAATTTTCGTTATGCCATTTATAGAACCGTGTGAGAAAATCTCCTGTATCTTTGATATAACTAGGGACATTAGTCAAGTAGCCTTTCAGATGTTTCTCAAGATATACAGATAAAGGCACCATAGCCCATCCTCAACCTGATATGATGTGTCTCAGAGATTGTTTATCCCTTGACTTATGTACCTTTGGGAGACCATATAAAATAGGTATAGTAGGATACGGAACAGTAAAGAAGTTGAATGTATCACTATCTAGGTCACCTAATAACTGTAGGTCGTATATAGCAAATTTAATTTTAGTAATAATTTCATTAATATTTTTATCTGTTTTCAATTTAAATGTAACTCTGTCCGAAACTAGATCATCCATAGCCTCAAGGTAATTTTTTTGTATTCATAAGCACTATACTGCCACATTTCTCAGCTTCTTTAATTATCAGATTCTTCTGATTCTGCAAGTGTTTGAGTGCTGCAGTTTTTTCTCTTGTTAAATTATATGTTTTTTTTATAATGATTGAAATCATATATATCCCTAATTTGTTTCTCACATATATCATTAAATACAGTGATTACTGGATCACTACAGGGTTTGGCCATACTACTTCTCTTACATTCATTAGTTATACTGGAACCCAGATCTTTATAAATATTTTTCAAATTTAAATTGCGTGTGAACAACTTTAAATCAGTCATTGCATTTACCACATTGTCTGTACACATAGGAATATGTTTTAGACCCTTTGAAAGCAAAGAAAATTCAGTTTCATTTAACCAGTAATCGATAAATTTATCACAAAATTTCTTCTTATTGAATCAGTGGGTAAATGTGTAAAGTCATTTTGTATAACATTATTCTTCAAAGATACTCTTGCATTTCTATACAATGTGTATTGTTCAAAAGAGCCACCTGTAGTAATACCATTTATTAATCCTGTGCTATTTAACACATCAAATGAATTATTCATAGCATAATTGTTCTCATTTCTAAATGATTGACTTGTAACGTGTGCACTAAGCTCATTCTGCTCACCTCCAAAGGCTACAGTATTATCCACAACTGGGTCAGACAAACTAGATACAGCAATATTATTTTTCATTAGCTTGATTTAACATATCTACATTTATAAATCATGTATATTGTGTGACAAGAGATTCATTTTCATTGCATCTGTTTATATTATTATGAATGGAATTTATATTACTACATGCCCCTTCATTAAAACTACATCCGTTCTCATCATCAAAAAACGTTTTTTCTTTCAACATTTTTTCTGGCATGTTTATGGCCATTACTACCTTCCATGCTGCATCAGACCCTGTACTACAAACAGAATCAAGTGACTCTGTCATATTTACTTGCTCATGTATTGAATCTATGCATGAATTGCTTATACCAGAATTATTAAATATACACACATTCATTAGTATACCACATTCAGCCATATTTTCAAGCTCTAATAGTGAAAGTTCTAAAATGAAAGGTTCACTAAGTCCACTTTCTTTATTTTCTTCTATACTATTTCTAATAATGTTTGTCGAACTCCACTCCATTTCATTAAGGTTTGAATTTTCAATATTGCATTCATTATCATCTTTTAAACCTATATTTTCTGCTAAAACATTTGTAACTGTACTTTACGTACAACAAAACTTTCATTATGAACAGTGTCAAGCAACTCTATAGTGGTATTATGCTCACATATTGAGTTTGCACATGGTTCATTAGGTTGAATGCCAAAAGGAACAGCAGGTTGTGCACATCTACCATCTTTTAAACCTATATTTTCTATTAGCCCGTTTGTAGCCATTTGTACCTTACGTACATCAGAACTTTAATTATGAACAGTAGCAAACAACTCTACAGCAATATTCTGCTCACATACTGAATTAATACATAATTCATCAAGTTCAACATCAAAAGAATCAACAGATTGTGCACATTTAGAAAGAGCAAAGTCATTGAAACAGTCCATTTCAAAAATGTTGGTTGATATCAATCTCACCAGTCTCTGTTGTTATTTGTTTCGCCTGCTGTGAGTAGTTGGACCTTGCCACTGTCTTCCCCTGGACTGTGAGCGAGGTCTGGAGCCATTGCGATCCTTTTGTACTACTTACTCTTGTAGTTTGATGGAAGAATGTTGGTTCCCCTCTAAAACAGTAGGATTCTGCCCTACCTTGTGGTTTTCATTGTTATTGGGTATAAGAAAACATTGGTCAGTTCTCTCCTTCCTCCGTACTATACGTTCAGCCAGAGGTAATGATGCCGAAGACTCATTTGTAACCTCCGCTTCTTCTTCTACTTGGTCAGGAAAATTTTCACTCTGGTTTACTGCAACAGTACTGGCCAAAATGGAAGATTGACTTTTTTCAGTGGAAAATGTATCTAGCTCATACATAGAGCCACGAACATTTGAATTCAAATGATTTTGAGTGTTGTTCACCATATTGCATTTCAGCCAGGAAAAGATCCGGTTGTTATTAAAATCTGATATGTCTTTATATATTGTTTTACGCTTAGTGCCTTCAAGCTGATTGTGCAAGGCAGTTAGTCTTTCCAGCATTTTATCATATAAACTCAAATGTTGTTGAAACAAAATAAAGCTAGAAATATTCCTTTCCATTCCTTCATTTTCCTTACATAATTCATCCTCTTTAGGCAGAAAAAAGTCATTCATTAATTGCATGTAGTTTTAGCTAAGGTTAATATTCAGTTCCTGCCATTTTTTTGAGAAGGTCTGGATACAGGTTTCCATAAGAGGGCATATTTAGAACACGAAGCCCTTGTGGAACTATGTCTAGTTCCAAATACATATTAAAACTAAACCTCTGCCATTGCAGTTTTTTAAAAGTTTTTACCTTATTTTCCAGGGTTTTTAACTGAGACAGAAATTAATTTTCCTCTTTCTTCTCAGACATTGTGTGCATCATATCCTTTGTAGTTCCTTCAGTACAATATTGTGGAACCTTCTTTTGTTTTGGGGTTTTATGCTTTTGTTGTTGGTTCCACTTTATCATTGGTTCACTTTGGGACTTTTTGCTTGTTCATTTATTTTTGTGAACCTCTGAGCATTGGTCTTTCATTTTCAAGATGTCACCGCCTATAACCTCATCTAAAGATGTTCCTAAAGCTCTTCAGAATTTGCTAGTGAGAGATAATCCATTGTTGGACTTTATAGTTACAACAAAGGAACTTGTGTTTTAGAATATACACTATTAGAACTTGAAAATATGGCTGAACAAGGTACACTAATGAATGTGTGTATATTTAATAATTCTGGAATAAGTAATTCATGCATGGATTCAATACATGAGCAAGTAAATATGACAGAGTCACTTGATTCTGTTTGTAGTACAGGGTCTGATGGTGCACGGAAGGTAGCAATGACTGTAAACATGCCAGAAAAAATGTTGAAGGAAAAAATGTTTTTTGATGATGAGAATGAATATAGTTTTAATGAAGGGGCATGTAGTAATATAAATTCCATTCATAATAATATAAACAGATGCAATGAAAGTGAATCTCTTGTCACATAATATACACGATTTATAAATGCAGATATGTTAAATCAATCTGTACTTTTCCATTAGCGGGGCAATACTTTCAATACGATTGTTCAGCTGTAATCCAGTTGCTTCACATGTCTGTTAACCACATATCTGTAAATATTATTTGTTTTAATAATACATTTTAAAAAATAGAAGTTATTTTTAATTTTTACACACATCTTGTTAATAGACGTGTTAAGGTAGTAGATTATGGTTGAACGATCACGTTGAAAGTGCTGCCCTGATAAGTTACAAAGACAGAAAGTAAAAAATAAAAATACGTAAAATTTGGAAAACCTGCCTTTTTTTTTCAATAGTCATAATATGCTTGCCCTTGGAAGATAATATATTTGTACATACTAGCAATGGTTATTTCTGTTGTCAGTGAAACCTAGCTAAATCAGCACCTGATGCTTTAAAAAACTGCTTAGTGCCGAACAGCTGTTCCGTGATTCTGATTGCATCTTTGTAGCTGCAAGATGCCAACTAAGTTTAATTACAGATTTGGATTAGGACTTTATGAAGAATATGTTTAATAGTGTGCATATTATGCATATTATGGATAAATACATGTTATAGTATGCATATTATGGAGAAATTGATTTGTTTTTATTTTGTACTACTCTGTTATCAGCCAAACACTTTAAATGTGGTTGCTGACCTCCAAATCCATTGTCAAACCGTGTCTTTTTGATGTTAATCTTAAGAGGTATGTGTAAAATAATTTAATGGATAATATTTAAAAAAAGAAGCTGTAACACACCTGATAAGATTAACATAAAAAAGACGTGGTTTGACATTGGATTCGGAGCTCCGCAACCACATTTAAAGTGTTCACCCAATAACAGAAAAGCACCAATCAATCTACTGAAAATAATATTGCTGTATCTAGTTTGTCTGACCCAGTTGTGAATAATACTGTAGCCTTTGGAGGTGAGCAGAATGAGTTTAGTGCATATGTTACAAGTCAATCATTTAGAAATGAGAACAATTATGCTATGATTAATTCATGTGATGTGATAAATAGCACAGGATTAATAAATGATATTACTACAGGTGGCTCTTCTGAACAATACACATAAAATAGAAATGCAAGAGTATCTTTGAAGAATAATGTTACACAAAATGACTTTATACATTTACCCACTGATTTAATAAGAAGAAATTTTGTGATAAATTTATCTGATTAATGAAACTGAATTTTCTTTGCTTTCAAAAGGTCTAAATGTATTCCTATGTTTACAGACAATGTGGTAAATGCAATGACTGATTTAAAGTTGTTCACACGTAACTGAAATTTGAAAAATATTTATAAATATCTGGGTTCAAGTATAACTAATGAATGTAAGAGAAGTAGTACGTTCATACCCTGTATTGATCCAGTAATCACTGTATTTAATGATATATGTGAGAAGCAAATTAGGGAGATATATGATTTCAATCATTATAAAAAAAAACTATAATTTAACCAGAGAAGAAACTGCAGCACTCAAACACCTGCAGAATCAGAAGAATCTGATAATTAAAGAAGCTGACAAATGTGGCAGCATAGTGCTTATGAATACAAAAAAATACATTGAGGCTATGGATAATATAGTTTTGAATAGAGTTACATTTAAATTGATAACAGATAAAGATATTAATGAAATTATTACTAAAATTAATTTTGCTATATACAACCTACAATTATTAGGTGATATAGATATTGATACATTCAACTTCTTTACTGTTCCTTGTCCTGCTATACATATTTTATATGGTCTCCCAAAGGTACATAAGTAAAGGGATAAACCACTATGAGACCCATCGTATAAGGTCAGGGATGGGCTATGGAGACTTTATCTATATATCTTGAGAAACATCTGAAAGGCTACTTGACTAATGTCCCTTGTTATATCAAAGATACAGGAGATTTTCTCACACAGTTCTATTAATGATATAATGACAATTTAGAAAAATATTTTTTATTAGTGACACTGGATATAAAACCCCTCTTTACTGTGATTCCAAATTATTATGGAATAGAGAGAATAAAAAAATACTTCTGGGAGATGGACATCTTTCAGCTAGATGTATAGAAACAATATGTGAGCTTCTTGATTTAGTTCTACAGAACAATGTATTTGTATTTAATAAACAGTTAAACCAACAAACATCCGGTATAGCTATGGGAACAGCAATTGCTAATACTTATGCAAATTTAACTTTAAGTAAATGTGAAGAAGCAAATGTGTTTGGCCAGTCTAACAGAGATGCATACAAAATATTATTCTACAAATGTTTTGTAGATGATATTTTTCTAGCATGGCATGGTACAACTGATGAATTAATAAATGTTCATTCTTATTTGAATAACGTAAACGATTTCTTAAAATTTGAAATTAATTATTCAGAAATAAGTAGTTTGGATGTTACCATATCAAAAAAGGCAACTGGATTAGACACCAGTATATGTAAGAAAGATATACAAGCTAATAAATATTTACAAAAACTAGTATGCATGCTAAACATGTATTCAAAGGTATATCTAAAGGACAATATTTACGTGTAAGCAGGTTAAATACTCAAGATGAAGTCTGTCTTAAACAGATGCAAGATATGACAAATGACTTTCTGGAAAGGGGATATAGTTCAGATGATTTAGAGATGGCCAAAAATGAAGTCCTGTCTATGAGACAGGGAAGAGCAAGGCCCTATTTTTCTGAGCAAGATATTATTATATCTACACAATCTAGATCTGATAGTAATTTTAGATATCTAATGAACTATAGTAGAACAAGTAAAAATATAGAACAGTTCATTAGGAACAATTGGTACATATTAAAGGCTTTACCAGGTTATGGGAAATGGATTCCGGATAGGCCATATTTTACCTATAGAAATTGTAACAGTATAAAGAAACGTTTATGTTACAAAGATTATGATTTAAATAGAATAGAATCTGTAAAATACAATAAAAAAGGGACCTACCTGTACTATAATTATTCATGTTGTGTTAATATAATTACAACTGAATTTATACATCCCATCAATAGAAAGAGATTTGAAATAAATTGTACAGCTACATGTAACACCAACAATATAGTATACTTAGCATTATGTCAAAAATGCCCATGTGTCTATGTTGGTAAGTCAACTAGAAGGTTGAGAGATAGGATAACAGAACAGAAATCAATAATTGGAAGGACAGTGGCTATGAATTCTCTAGCCCAACACATAGAAGAGACAGATACATCACACTATTTTTCTTTTTGTGTATTAGATATTTGACTGCTAGTATTAGACGTGGGGACTTAGTTAATAAGTTAGATAATAGGGAGTATGAATAGATTACTCGACTACATGCTGAAAAATATCCTGGTTTAAATAAGCAAGTTACCATTAAACCCATTCTGAAAAAGAAGCAACAACAAATCAAATAACTTATGAAAGTGTATATGTATTTAATATCATTATATACATCTTCTCATATGATGTACTCAATACTATATATTAGAATGGATTATTATTCACACTTATGAGAACTACTTTTGTTGTTCAACCTTATGTATGTACTTATCTCACATAATGTTTGTAATATAATATGTTTGTTATTTAGTCCACACCATTGAGTATTTGATTTTTGAATTTAATATTTATGTGGATATATATATATATATATATATATATATATATATATATATATATATATATATATATATATATATATATATATATATATATATATATATATATATATATATATATATATATATATATATATATATATGTGTGTGTGTGTGTGTGTGTGTGTGTGTGTGTATATACATATATATGCGTATATACTTACATGTATTTTTAAGCTATTTGTTAAGAATATGTGTAAATGAATGAAGTGAATATATTTCTAGTCCATTTAGCAACATTCTCATAGTCACTGAATAGGATGTTACATGTTCATGTAAGATCTTTCAGTGCAAAATTTGATTAACTGCTGTTTTTAATGGCATGATTAAGCCTTATTTATGATTGGTAGGCTGTGTCGTGTGATGATTGTTTTTATACATAAAGGATATGTTATCTAGACAAGAATTTTATTAACACTGAAGAAGGACTTATGTCTGAAAGCTTTGTTTTTTATTAAAAAGTATACCGGTACAACGTTGTGGAACCTTCTTTTGTTTTAGAGTCTTAGGTTTGTAAAGGCCCCAGGACCATTAGCTTAGTACACATCTATGAATCTATGAACTTATGAACTATGGAATGTCCCTACAGACACAGTATATTGCATGCACACACCTTCTGTAATAATAATAAGTCCTTAAAATGAAAAACAAAAAGTTGCACAACATGCGTTAGATTGGATGTTCTCTACAAGTTTAGTTATGTTAATGAATATGTGTATGTAGAGTACACCCTTAAAGTATGACAAGACACAGTAGTCAGTGAGAAGCAGTATTACAAAACTGAATTTCTTTAATAATGTTAAATTCCTTAAAATGTTAAGAACCTTTTTTTGAACTAACATCTTGTCTCAATGGAGAGCTTTCATGCTGACCATAGTTTAGTGACCGTACAAGTTAGCCTTTGTTGGAGAACACTATATGCTCCACCTTTTGCTTCCACAGTGTGTGTGTGTGTGTGTGTGTGTGTGTGTGTGTGTGTGTGTGTGTGTGTGTGTGTGTGTGTGTGGACAATGCAGTTATAACCACAGCTGAATATCATTGATTACTGCATATTGACTCAACTGGCTAAAATATACCAGCCATGGTTATGATATAATGCTTAATTATTAAATGAAAGCTTATTACTACTTTGAAAGATTAACAATTAGTTGTTAATTCACACATATTTATTGTAAACTGAATTTTACCGACATGGACAAGTCTTGTTAAAATACAATAAAAAATGGCAGCAAATGCACTGAAACTGATGCACTATGCAAGCGTTTTCAAACATGCAGGGACATGCATGACCCGTATATCAATAAGGGGTCCCAGAATT
Source organism: Protopterus annectens (assembly GCF_019279795.1). NCBI lineage: Eukaryota > Metazoa > Chordata > Ceratodontiformes > Protopteridae > Protopterus > Protopterus annectens. The sequence continues at coordinate 228,149,404 of NC_056739.1, forward strand.
CTGCACTTAACTTTGAACGGACAAACAAACAATAAGTTCCATAATATAATTTATTTACAAAAAGGTAAGAGACTTCCTTTTTAATCTATATCATTGTAAAACAGTTACGTGTAGTATATGTAGTGTGTTGATTACATACTGAATGTGGGGAAAAAGTAAACTTTGTTATATGTATCCTTTTGTCATAAGAAAGATCCTCAGCAGAGTTTTGTTAAGCACTATTCAGTGCTGTTAAGCTGTAGTCTCGCACTAGAAGACATTAGTGGCCAACAAAGAATGGTGCCTGAAACATTGTCACAGTTTCAAAGCTGTTCTACATGTTCCTGTCATGTAAAAGTATGGCAGGGTATCAAACAGTGTTCAGAGCCATTTGTTCATCATAAGGACATTTCACTCCTGTCTGATTTCTTTCTACTAAGCTTTAAAAGCAGTAAAACACTTCACACTCCATCACTTTCTGTTAAGTCCTCTTTTGAGATGATTTTATTGACAATATTTCTCAAATACATAAGCATGTTGTGATACGTGAGTCTGACACAATCTTTCCTATAATGTTTGTGTATGGATATCGCAACTTTACTTAGAGTTGTCCTTGCTGCTTCACACTGGCTTCTCCATCAAAATGAAATCACAACAGCCTTGGATAAGTCCTGCATTACCTACTGTGATGCCCCTGTACTGGCCCAGTAATAAAGGATCCTCAATCCTCACAACTGGCAACAGTGAGGGATGTACACAATGGGAGGATGACAAGTACACACACAGTAAAGTGCAATTTCCCTAAAGAGCACACATAAATCACAGTCAGTCTTGGGGCTGGTTTCTCCCTCTTTCTCCAGATCCCCAATAAGACTCCCCACTGGCACAGCTATAGGGTTAAGATCTTAGCTAATGGGTCAAGCCAAGACCTACAGCACCCTCTCTTTCCAGCCAGTGCTTCGTGTCCCTGCCCTAGTAGCTGACACACACGCACACACACACACACACACACACACACACACACACACACACACACACACACACACAGTTAGAGATATGATTTATATACAAACACAAAGACACTCCTGGGGAAGGCTGGCACAGGTTTACTAGTTATGTCCCATTCTACCCAGACTATAAGGTAGTTATCACTGCCACCAACTCCTTCTTATCAGCTACTTAAGGCCCTTACAAATGGAGGCCAGTCCTACTGTGTAATGTTACTATTATCCACATGGTAAGTGTGACCAAGAGCAAGGGTATTGGAGTGGCCTATACAGTGTCGCCAAATACATATGCAAGTACACTAAGAGCTTAAATATGTCTCACAAATATCAGCCACAATGATAGGTCTAAATATATTTAATAATAACTAATAAAAGAACAAGACAATACTCAAACAACACAGCAACTACAGAGTTCAGAATCACAGGAAATATGTTAAAACAACATTGCAGGACAGTCATACAAATACAGAAAACATCTAAACTACTCTTTACTGTATTCTTATCCATATCTAAGATAAATTACTGTAATCTAGTTACTTACTATTAGCAAGGCAAATGCAGATGATGATGAGGTGATGTTTCTAGGTCCAAGACAAGATACAAAATGCACAGTCTTTTCTCTGAGAGAGTTCATAAATTAATAATAAACACTACTGCTGGGTTGGTTTGGATGACATCACTCTTTGTTGGCTGACTTCAGTTCCCAGGCTAAACAGATCCTGACATGATGAAGGTGTTCTTGCCAAGAATGCCTGTAGATAGCAATATCATCTAGGTAATAAAGGGCAAAATCTCCTGCTCCTGCTAGGATATGATCTACTAGCCTCTGGAAAGTCACTGGGGCATTTTTCATCCCAAAGGGCATCTTCGTGAACTCATACAAACCAAAATGAGTCACAAAGGCTGACCTCTCTCTAGCACTGGGAGTCAAGGGCAACTGCCAGTTACCCTTGGTAAGATCAATAGGGGTAAGATACTTAGCCCCACCCAGCTGCTCTATGGTTTCATCTGTCCTAAGCATGGGGTAAGCATCTGACTCCATGTGACTACTTAATTTCCTGTATTCCACACAGAACCTGGTGCTGCCATCCTTCTTCTCTATCAGCACCACTGGGGAGGCCCATGGACTGCTAGACTCCTGAATTACATCTAGTTTCAACATTTCCTGTATCTCCTACCTCAGAGTATGTTTGACTCTCTCAAGCACCCTGTAAGAAGCCTGCTTAATAGGCCTTTGGGGTCCTGTATCCACATAGTGTACACCAAGTGGGTATACCCTCGTTTCCAGTGAACATGCCCCCAAACTCCTGTAACACTGCTCCAATGTCTCGAACCTGGGTAGGGGATAGCTGCTGGGACATTGCTATACCTTCCACTGAGGTGTCAGTCCCAGCCTCACTGAGGAGATCAGTCACCAGATCCCTCTCAGACTCCTCCTCTAATCCACTGCAAATACTCAGCACAATCACCTCCCTATTATGCTAAGGTTTCATCATGTTAACATGGTACAATATGTTCCCCTGCCTCCTGCCTAGCAGTTCCACCACATAGTTAACAACACTGACCTTTCTTCACACCTTGTAGGGTCCCTCCCAGACTGCCTGCAGCTTGTTGCATCTGATTGGAATGAGAACCATTAACTGCTGCTCTGCAGCATATTCTCTAGCTCAAGCATTCCTGTTATACCAGACTTTTTCTGCTGTTGGGCTTCTGCAGGTTCTCCTGGGCCATGTCCATGAGTTCCCTGAGCCTTGTCCTGAGGTTTAGGACATGTGCCACAACACACTCTTTGTGGGATTCACACTCACCAGACCTCTCATCTTGAATCAAATCTAGAGGTCCCCTCACCCTATGCCTCTTCAGCAACTCAAAGGGTGAAAAACATGTGGATTCCTGGGGCACCTCTCTGTAAGCAAATAACAGATGGGGCAAATATTTGTCCCACTCCCTCTTAAACTGGTCTGCAAATGCCCGTAGCATTGTCTTGAGTTTAGAGTTTGACCTCTCAACAAGAACATTGGTCTGGGGATAGTAGGGGATGGTCTTTAGGTGCTTCACCCCACAGTACATCCACAGACAAGCCAGCAGTTCTGACATGAAGCTGGCACCTCTGTTAGTATTTCTTTTGGGAAAATACCCTGCTGAAAATCTCTAACAAAGCTTGTTCCACCTTTTCCGCCTCAATGGAGGACAGAGCCACCACTTCAGGGTACCTAGTAGCAAATCTACTATCACTAGTTCCACTTTTTCTCTGTGGAACTTGGGGTACTCAGAAGCCCCACAATATCCATAGCTACCCTCTGAAATGGCTCTTCAGTCACAGGCAAAGGCATCAAAGGAGATTTGACCTTGTCTCCTGCCTTGCCTACATTTTGGCACTGCTTACAGGTCCTGCAGTACCCTGTTACATCTCTAGAAATCCCAAGCCAATAAAAGTTCTGCATAATACATCTCTTTGTATGTTTTATGCCCATATGACCTGCTAAGGGAATATCATGGGCTGTGATTAGAAGTGCCAGATAGTAGGTTCTGGGAACTAGCAACTACTGTATTCTTTCACCCTCTAGCCCTCCCTCATGGGTCCACTCTCTATACAGTAACCCTTTGCCCCACTATACAGATCCCCCCTTCCCTTGAGAATCAGGTGCCTCACAAGCTACCTCCCTCAGGCCTTGTAATGTATTGTCTAAGAGCTGAGCCTGCTCAACTTTCTCTTTGTAACCCTTCCCAGGTCCCTTTCCACAGGAAGTCTGGTATCTTTTGACAGAAGTGCCTCACTGTCAGCCTGGGTACTACTACTCACCTCTGCCCTTGCAGTCACTCTGTCCAAGGAAACATCAGTACCCACAAACAGCTGGATATCACTTTCAGTCTCACTGCTATAGGGTAGCCCCCTTCCTGAAGTAACCACCTCACCAGTCCTGGCTGCAAGTGTGCGGTCTGTCTAGGTCTCCCCCAGGCTACCAGACCCAAATGCATGTATCTAGGACTGACCGCATGAACACACAGTTCTGCATTATGAAAATCATTCCTTATCAGGACATCTGCAGGGATATCCTCAAACACACCTACTTGCTGGCTTCCTTTTCCACCCTCCCAGTCAAGGTGAACCCTAGACAAAGGTACTTGGAATGGGATCCCTCCTAAAGCTCTGACTAGAGTAGACTGCCCAGGCAAGTAGTGCTCCTCTTTAACCATTTCAGGCTTCACATGGGTTAGGTCAGAGGCTGTGTCTCTCATAGCAGTGGTCTCTTTCCCATTCACTAAGATAGGATATAACCTCTTGTGGTAGTTTGATAGACTTGTTGTCTCAAGACAACCTGCTGTTGCATTTTGTCACTCCCATTTACTGGCTCTCCCACCTTTTCTTCTCCACCTTGCTTCCATGGACATCTATATGCTTCATGGCCCCACAGGTTGCATTTAAAACATTTAACCCTTGGTTCTGGACGTGTACCTGCACTAGTGGCTTCTTCTGCTACTGGACTCTGTTGGGACAGCCTGGGCTACCCACCATGGGGTTCCCTTAGACCCATGAGCAGCACTGGGTATCTCTTTCCTATGCAGTAATGCCCTGCTTGCTAGTTATAGGTCTCCCTTCTTCCCCAACTCATCTGCAGTATTGCATTGTCTATCAGCTAACCAGATTATCTTGTCCTCAGGCAAAGTGCTAAGGGCTTGTTCCCTCACCAAAAGGTCTGCCAGCCCTTCAAAGGTGGTGACCTGACATCCACTCACCCATCTATGAAAATATGTGCTTAGTTCAGCAACATATTCACATACACTTTCATCTGCCTTGTGTCTGTGCTCACAAAAGTTTTTCCTCCAAGCTTCAGGTGTTAACATAAAACATTCTAGCAAACAGTTCTTTACAATATTATATTTAAAACAATCAATATGAGACAATTTGGAAAAAACAGTTGCAGTTTTACCATGGAGTAAGGGGGGTCAGGAACCATACATGGAGCCCTAGATCAACATCATAGCATTTACATACCCTCTCAAACATATGAATGAAACTACAAAAATTATTCCCCTCTGTAAATTGTGGAAGAAATTTACTGACCTTTGTTGCTTTTGGGGTTTGGTTACTCCCTTCCCCATTACCTCCATGACTCTGGTGAAGAGTCAGCATCTCCTTTTCATGTTGCCTCTGCTTCTCCTTCTCCTCAGCCTGCAGACATTGCAGTTTCTCATTTTCCTCAGCCTCAAGACATTTCAGTGCTTCTATGTCCAAATGCCTGGGCTCCAGCTCAGGTAACTCCAGATGGATTTTTAAGTCCTCTGTGGAAAGGCTGAGCTGTCCATTTTCTGAGAGATGTACATCTCCACGGCCAGTACGACTGTCCTCCTGGTCGCAATCTTGTGATGCAGCTGTGACTACAGCTGCAATTATATATGCTTTAGTTAGGTTGGCATGCACCAATCCATCCTTTAGCCTGGCAGATTTCAGCCAACTGGCTTCTTGTCACCTTGCCATACTCCTCTGCTGACATGCTTGTCTGCTTACCCTAACTAACTAAGCTAACAAAAAAAATAAAACAATTGTGATATGAACTCTGAATGTTCACTGTCTGGCTGATTAAGAGTATAACCTTCTTCAGTGACCACTGTACACAGGCTCCAAGAATTCAATATCAACAAAACTACAAGCCAATTAATATGAGATGCCCCTGTACTGGCCCAGTAATCAAGGAGCCTCAGTCCTCACCACTGGCAACAGGGAGGGATGTACACATTTTGAGGATGACAAGTACACACACAGTGAAGTGCAACTTCCTTTAGCAGCACACAGTGATCACAGTCAGTCTGGGGCTGGTTTCTCCCTCTTTCTCCTGATCCCTAATAAGACTCCCTACTAGTGCAGCTATAGGGTTAAGATCTCAGCTAAGGGGTCAAGCAAAGACCTCCAGCACCTCTCTGTCCAACCAGTGCTTCGTGTCCCTGCCCAAGTAGCAGACACAGACACACACTTAGAGATTTGATTTATATACAAAGACACAGACATTCCTGGTGAAAGCTGGCACAGGTTTACTAGCTATGCCCCCTTCTGCCCAGACTATAAGGTAGTTATCACTGCCACCAACCCCTTCTTATCAGCTATGAAAAGCCCTTACAAAGGGTGACCAATCCTACTGTGTAATGTTACTGTTATCCAAATGGTAAATGTGACCAAGAGCAAGGCTACTGAAGCAGCCTATACAGTGTCACCAAATACATATGCAAGTGCATTAAGAGCTTAAATATGTCTCACAAATATCAGCCACAAAGATAGGTTTAAGTACATTTAATAATAATTAAAAAAAAAACAAGACAATACTCAAACAACACAGCACTACAGAGTTCAGAATCACAGGAAATATTTTAAAACAACATTATAGGACAGACTTACATAAATACAGAAAATATCTAAGCAAATCTTTACTATATTCCTATCTACTGTAGCTTAGAGAAATTACTATAATCTAGTTATTTACTATTAGCAAGGCAAATGCAGATGATGATGAGTGGATGTTTCTAGGTCCAATACAAGATGCAAAATGCACAGTCTCTTCTCTGAGAGAGTTTCTAAATTAATAATAAACACTACTGCTAGGTTAGTTTGGATAACATCATTCTTTGTCACCTGACTTCAGTTACCAGGCTAAACAGATACTTAGAATGTAACACATCTATGTCAAAAATACATATTTCTCAGAAGTGTGCAGCTGATAGGAAGTCATAGAGCAATAAAACACTTTACATTTTAAACTTAGCAATTACTTTTCTCCAAGACAATAGAAAAAACCTCTAGCTCTAGATATCCTGTCTCCTTGCTACATTAACTAACTTTTATAGCACATCATAAAACACTTTTAATTTCAACTTATTTTCTTGAAGTTTTGCAAGTTAACTCTGCATGTTTCAGCTACTACTATTAAAACATAGATTTGCAGAGGTATATATTTATATACATGCCTGTTCTTTTCCAGTAGAGTACACTGTGGCCATATACTTGAAGCTCAGTACATAACATACAGTTCTGTATAAATCATATCAATATTCACAAATACCATAGAATTATTTACAAAATTCCAGATAGCTAGGCTGGCAGTGTCACACCTGCATCCAAGTTGTATATATTGCTTAAGTAGTTCAATGGATGTCCCCTGCAGTGACATGGTTTTAAGGGCATACATTTTAATTATTCAGGAGTTAATAGAGTGGTACAGACTAGAGCTGTAAATAGGAGAAATACTGTTAAAATTCTGAAAAATCTTATTTCCTGTTTTTCCAAAGCAGAAATGTCTCACCTGAGGAAATCTGTAGATGCCCAATAGTCTAGCAATAGGCACAGTCAGTGTTGAGAAGTCTTCTCCTATTATGATCACCAGTTTCTTTTGCCTTCCACAATTATAGTTTGGAACCACCATTTCTCTCTCAGACAAAAGATGCAAGGCACTCTCAACAGCTAAAGCCTCAGTATAGCATGAGTCCAGGACTTTGTATCCCAGGGTGACATTTGCGAACAGGGAATGGTCAGCATTAATTTTAGTAACAGCATAAACCAGCGTCAGCACTTCCTGATACAGAACTGGATCAAGCCTGCATTTCAATATTGAGGTGAAAATTAATTTTCCAATATTATATGTATAATATTATCATTGTTTCTATATTAAGAAGTTTAGAAAGAAAGAAATAAAGGGATCTGATGCATCACATTCAAAGGCCATTCTAAATTTCATTCACCAACCATTAATGACATTTTAATAGGCCATCAATTATTCTAGGACTCAGCAAGACATTAAATAATTGATTACTAAACCGTCCATCTTTTTAGCACTTACCAAAGATCTATAACTTAAAACTAACAGCTATTTTCAATAGTTCACTTTTCCAGCTTAAAATTGGAAATGTAGAATGGAGAACAAACTAACTGAGTAAAACAGGGGGAAAGCACTGTATTTTTAAAACTCAGTATTGTCTTTTCAAAATGTCCTTGAAATAACAGAGCTATGATAATATTTTTACCAAATGTCATCTGACAAATTCTGTCTTGTAATCTAAATCGATTCATAATAATTGAAATAAAGTTGAAAAAGTATCTACAGGGCTTAATGTAGAAAACTAAACAAATCAAAGGCTCTTCCACAAATGTCCCATTTTTTAACAGATCTATGAAATATAAAATTTGCTCACTCTAACTTTCATCTCTCCTAATGTGATATAGCATGACCAGGAAAGAAAGTAACTCCTGTCTGAGACTGCCTCATTGCAAGACTTTGAGATCTTGGAGTATGAAAATAAGCTTTAAGATCTCAGACTCAGTCTGAGTGATTTGTGGAGAATGAGGAAGGTTTCAGATGTTCTGACTGTACTGGACTTTGGTTTCCACTTGTTACTCGTATGCTTCACCAGTACATACCACTTTTGTATTCTTATTTCTTCTGCAAAATGTGCACATTGTTATCATTGCATCAATATATCTTAAGATATCTTTGGAACTGCATTGGTAAAATTAATTTGTATGGCATTGTTTTATTCATATACAATTTATCATATCCGAACTCTGTTTCTTTCATAAGACCATACTTCTGTTTTATGCATTTTAATAGCCTCTATTTTTCATTCATTTTTTCCTAGCACTTCCTCAGTCACATCTTTTCCAGATATTCTAATGTTTAATTATCTAGGCATTGTTTTGCTTTGATCTCTTCTCTTAAAGAACTTAAATTTGTATCAGTAATTTTTACAGCAAAAACCAATGACTGGGTGTGGTATATTGATGACTTACCTACAATTAGTGTGGTTTAATCATGAGTGTGAAGCCTGAGTGATTGAACAAAGGCAACCATGGGTAAATCTTCAATATGCAATATTTGTCTGAAGGATTTCAAGCCTGCATAAGGTATAGCACCACTAGTGATTCCCTGCTGGTTGAGAAAGTAAACCCATATATTTTGCATTTGACAGATAGAGCTGCTTTGTGTCTTACCCACTCCATTTTGTTTTCTGTTTTAAGAAATCTTAGCCTGGAATTTTATTTTGTGTGAGACACAGACACTTAAATTATCCAGGCTCATATTTCAAATGTTTTCATTGATTAATTTGAATTGTCTCCTGAGTGATACTTACCAAAGTGCCTTGGTCTTTGTCTGAAGGACTTCAAGCCTGCATTAGATATAGCACTGCTGGTGATTCCCTGCTGTGGTTTTCCAGCCAACCTCTCATTTCTCGGTCTTCTTTTTAAATCTGGTGATTTTAAGCTTCCTACCCCTACTGTAAATTGAGCTTAATAATCTCCTCCTTTTCAACACTGCTGCTCATGTGATTATTTTTTATTTGAATTAATTATCTGCCTTTATTTGTGCTTATATTGAAAAAGTGCATTTTGCCTCTTATTGTCTGTTGCACTGATTTACGTCACCCAAATTCATTATCTAGCTAGTCATTGGATAAACAGTGTATTTTCACACTCTAGCAAGCACTTCTTTTCTCATCAAGGTCAGAGGATTTTCCTTCTAGTGCACTGGGAGGTAGCCTGGACTGTCTAGGTTGAGGAAACACTTGAGATTTCCACATGTAGTTTTATTGGCTGGAGAGCTTATTAATCAGCTTAACTTGTTTTTAGTGCTTTTATAAATTCTCTATAATTGAGTGGCTCTTGGCTCATTTATCCAAAGCAAAGTACTTTTATTCAATAATCATACTTTTATGAGCTGTTCAAGTTACACTGTTGTATCCATATCTTTAAGTCTGTGGTAGCACTTCACTCCTGGCACACACTTACTGTGCTTTTTCATTAGGAGCACTGGGATTATTCATCTAGTGGCTGTAGGTGTTTACCTGGTCTGCCTGAGCTGGGAAACGCACAAAAGGGCCCTAAGTATTTTTTCTTTGCTCTTCTCGTATATACTGTGACTGTACTTAGCACTTTAAAAAACCTGTACTGCTGCGTTTCACTGTATTTTACTAATGCATTTGTTGCATTTTGACTGTATTTCACACCAACTGCTGCTTTTACTTCATTTAAGAAAAGATCTGTTTCTGCTGTTTTATTCTGTTGCTATTATTAGTTCAAGAAAAATGTGCTGTTTTTATACTACTTATTTAATTTTAAAAAAAGTTATCCTGCTTTTTTTCTGTTGTTCCGTTGCACTTCTATTGGCCATAGTATAGAGTGGAGTCAGACCGGCTGAATTCATTTCTGTCTTTAGATTGACCACTAGCAATCAGGGCATCTCTATTTGGAGAAGCCCCCTCCCCCGTACCCTCCTGGCAGGAGCATACAGTAGGACTGTCAAATTGAAGATTGCTGGTTCAGGGCTCAGTTTCAGCTATTTCACTGGTGTAGGGATCAGTTTGAGTTATTTCATTGGTTTCTTTGTATTAGCTGCTTTGCTCTTGCTTGTGCATACCACTGTGCAGAGGAGGGGGGGGTAACTCTTGATGGCTCTAGATGCAAAAGTGCCAGTAGAAGTATTTTCCCTTAGAAGTAGCTGCAATCTAGCAGAGCAGTTCTTGAATAACTCTCAGCTGTTCAGTGAACCACCCAGCAGAGAATTTACCTCTGCAGACCCTATTTCATACACCTCATCATCATCCCCTCTTTTATAGACATCCTACTGTACACCCCATAGGTTAGTCACCCTAAAAATAGCCGTCTGCCTGATACCCCCAAATTTTTCTCCTTATCTGCTGAGATACCTGCTTCAAAACTTGCATTATGGACTGCCAGTTTACCTCTGTTTCTCCTGCCAGCCTGGTGGACATGGATTTTTTGAGGCTGTGCAGCAACTGTCTCATGCACACAGACAACCCCTTGCTCCTAAATCACTCAAGTACAATTTGTGAGAGATGTTTCTACACTATGAGTCTGGAATCACTGCTCCTTTGCGTCTAGAAAAGCAACACTAAACAGGTTATCAGCTCAGACACCACAACTCCTATTCATAAACTCTAGCACCTGTGTCTCACCAAATAAGCCTTTAAGGCAAAGAACAACTATTCAAAATGCTTTAGTTACAGGTGACTCTATAGTGTGACATACAAATGCAGCACTCACCTGGTTGAACAAGGATTCACCAGATCACACATGAACTCAAGTCTCTCAACAATAATTATCGTTATGACTGCATCATAGTTTATGTTGACTTAAGATTTACATCTCTGGGCTATATGAAGAGAGACATGATTGAGCTCTTTGAATATGTGTCCCAGGAGGGTATGTCCATAGCTTTGAGCAACATTTTACCCTTGCCTAGGATGATACCACAATATAAACAGAAAATGATTGACTTTAATAATTGGCTTAGTTTCTGGTGTCATTTTAAGGGCATCCAGTTCCTGTCAGCCTGGGATGACATGGTGGATAGACTACACTGCTTTGCCAGACATGGTCTTCACCTGGCACCTCTAGGCTTTCGGGTTGCTGGCTAAGACACTTGCCTCCTCCATAATGCCTTTTTAGGCATAGTCACAACAACAAAATTCCTGACGTGAAAATATCAAACACAAAAAAACTAAGGGTCATGCTACTAAAGGCTAGGAGTTTAAATCAGAAACTGCACACTCTGTAAGCACTCCTCTCCCTGGAAGATGTTGACGTCTGTGCAGTCACAGAAACCTGGCTCAAGGACACAGAAAGTACCCTGGCCTTGCAAAGCTAGAATGCCTTCAATACTTTCAGACCAATATTTGAAGGTGTGAGAACCAAAGCAGTTGAAATATCTATCTTCATTAAAGATAATTACACCTCTAGACTGGTTAGACAAGAAAACTCTATGGAGCTACTACAAGTCCAAATTACCGTGGGTAAGAACCCCTTTAAGTCATCATCAGTTACAGGTCCCCTTCCGTAAACCATGATGCCCATACAGCTTATTTAGACCTACTTGGAACAATTAAGGTACAACCTAGCACCCTAGTCATGGGTGACTTCAACTATCCTTCCATTAATTGGGAAATTTATACAAGCCCAAACTCACTTGCACAAAAGTTCCTGGACTTTGTTATCTCAAATGCCCTGGAACAAATAGTGCAACACCCTAGAAGGGGGTCCAATATTCTCCACTCTAGTCCTTACCGATACAAGTGACTGATGCAATGCATCAAGTGTAGGGCTCGCACTGGTTAAATCCAACTATAAATCATTCATTTTTGAAGTAGCAATAGCACCACAACTCCCCAAAGGTGAATTCAGGCAAAAAAAAACTTACCCAAAGCTAACTATACCCTCCTAAGAGGGGAAGGTATAATCAACTTATAAGCTCCAGTTTCCACAGATGGCATTGACTGCTATACTAAGATATACACTGATGCCCTGTAAAAATATCAACACAAATGTATAGAAACACCCATTCCACATAGAATTATAGCAAGATCCTCAAGAAAAAACAAACCATCCTGGTGGATATCCACCATTAATAAATTATACAATAAGCGAAAGAATGTGCTGTCTAAAAACACAGAAGTGAGATCCCGGAACTGGAAGAGTACCCTTCTCAGCCTAAACAAGCAAATAAGACAACTCATAAAATCTTCAAAGAGCAACTATGAGAAAAATTTAGCAACAGTAGCCAAGGATAACCATATGGCTATCTTCAGCTACACCTGCAACCTAAAAGGTAGGACTCAGATGTCTGCTGAACAAATTGTGGATGGCATCACACACACTGACCTTGGGGAAATTGCAAATCTGCTAGCAGACAGGCTTGGTGAAAATGTCACCCCGTCCCCCCAGCATGCCAAAAACCATGTCTTCATCATCTCCTTCTCCCTGCGTCTCCAAAGAGCAAGTCATCAATGCTGTCTCTAAGATAAGAACACAGCCTCCATGGGACAAGATGGCATTCCAGGCTGCATTATTAATGCTCTAAATCAAGAACTAGCTACTCCATTAGGCCCTCTATTTGACCATAGACTGAGTACTGGCTTTATCCCCACTGAATGGAAAACAGTGACTATTAACCCCCTCCACAAAAGTGGCTCGGCAACATACCCAGGTAACAACAGACCCAAATGTTTAACCAGACTCACGTGTAAGGCAATGGAATGAATCATCATGGACTTCATAAATAAGGATATAGGTGATGTCCAAATACTGGATCCATCCCAGTTAGGTTTTGTCAAGGGCAGGTAATGCTTGCTAAACAGGGTGGACGTCTTCAAGAACGTGACTGCAGTTATAGACAAGGGCAAAGGCATGCAAACAGCCTATCTTGACTTGGCCAAGACCTTCAACACTATTTCACATTCAGGCATAATTGACAAAGTAACCCAGCTGAATATCAACCGCTGTGTTGTTAGGTGAGTTGCAAACTGACTCACAGATCGACAACACTCAGTCAAAGTGAAAGACTTTACCTTCACCAGCAGACCTGTCACCATTGGGGTCCCACAAGGGTCAGTGCTGGGCCCTCTTGTTTGGCATATACTTCTGAGAAGTCTAGATCAAAACAGTGGGTCTGTGGCTAACCAAGTTTGTGGATGACTGCAACTTAGGTGCTATCATTGAATCCCCTAGTGATGTGAATGTACTTCAAAAGGGCTAAGAAATGCATCATCATTCCCTTTGGAAAAACAGAGTCCCTGTAATTATAAAATAAAACAATCATACCCTAAGTACCAATTCAGTAGTGAGAGACCTGGCAACACAAACTGACTGTGACCTCAGCTTTGACTACCATGTGTCTGCTGTTGTGATGAAGGTATTTTATGTCGTTCACCTAATTAACAAGGCATTGCTTCAAGAGCAGAAGATGTTATAACCACCCTGTACTTGTCCCTCATCAGGCCTGTTATTGAATATAACAAATAAAAGGCATAGAAATGAAGTCTTATGTATACGAAAGCACTTACTAGCTTCTTGATGAAAGTGGTTTGGTTTGCTCATTTGTATGCCTTTTATTTTATTTACAGTTTATTAGTGCATTTATTTTTATCTTTGGATTACTATTAGTGAATATAATAGACCCTTTGTTATGTACTCTAGCAGACACTTCTAGTAATTTGAGAGAGGTCTATATCACATGGTCGAAAGCTAATAATAGTGAACGACAACAACTTTGAAAACACCGGAACTCAAAATTGCAATTGTGGGGGGCTGCACCCCCTCACACCTCCCGCTAAATATATATACAAACTCCGAGATTGCTCTACAGTGATGAAAGGGCTAATACCCCTATCTATGCTGTAGTGCGACCCCACAATAACTTAGAGTGCCGGTGTTTATTAAGTTGTGGTCGTTCGCTATTATTAGCTTTCAACCACATGATATAGACCCACTTGAGAGACCTCAGAGATTTCTAACTAAGAAAATTCATGGTCTCCAGCACATGTCCTAGATGGACAGATGGAAGTCGATGCTATGGTACACAGCAGCATATATACTGCTTAGTGGCAACTTATGTTTGGCTTACAGGGCTATTTCTGACCCAAATCTAATGGAAATGCTGCACATCCTTAAGCCAAATGGGACTTGAGTCACCCATTCCAGGGACCTCAGTCTAGCCTGTGACATAAACTGGACCTGCTGGAGAGACAGATACATCTCCAGTCCATATAAGGAAATACACCTCCATGACCCTGTTTAAGTGCAACCTGGATGACTGGATGGAAAATCATGAATATGTGCAGTGGAGTGCTACAGCTTCTCTACTGGACATAGGTAGTCCTTGCTAGAAAAACTCTGGGCATAGACAATATCTCTTATCTAGTATTATATTGAGAGTTAACGGCTAGGCTTGTAAAGACCCATGTGTCAATAGCCTAGTAACATCCTATAAACCTATACCACACCCAAAGAGTCGGTTATTTCTATTATACAATGACATTATTTATGAATGAAATTATTTACTATTCTTAAATAATGTCTTTATATAATGGAGTCATGGTGTTGTTCTGCTTTCTTTCTGTATTCTGATGCTTTCTTGATGTACTGCACATACGTGTGGGACTTATGTTTCCACAGTTATGCTGTACATCAGTGCTTTGGAAAGGAAACAATGGAGAAACGAAGATCTGCATTGCTTCTTCTTTTTTTTTTTTTTTTTTTTTTAAACTTTGAAAACCAGACAGTTCAGAGGTAGAAGAAAGACAGGGCAGAAATACAAGGAAACCAGGTACGCTTCATTAGTTTTGCATTATTTATTTATTTATTTATTTATTGAAATTTGTTAACCAGGTTGGTCCAGCTGGATTTTTGGCCCTTTTTCAGTGGAGACCCGAGGAGAAAAGCTCCAATACTGATGAGATGTGGAAAAAAAGAAGAAAAAAATAATAATACAATAACACTACAGATACAGGTGAAAACATGCAAGCTATTTACATTATATAAACTATATGTTTACAGATTAGACATTTTGTACATATTTACATGCAGATTAATTGATTAACTGAGAAGAGTATAGTTCAGTTTGTAACCCTTAGTTGAGGGATCACATTTTTGAGGTGATGGAGGAAAGTGAGGAGAGGGTAGTCATTGGAGGGAGATATGAAGTTAGGTTGGTGCTGTGCAAGGGCAGATTCTGGTGTTGAGCAGATGGAGTTTTAGTTTCTCCTTAAAGTGTGCTGAGTGAATGGTGGAGCTTATTTGGTGAGGAAGTTTGTTCCAGTTTTGGGCTATTGAGTATATATGTAAGAATTTGCCTACTGCTTTTTTTGGCTGGTAGGTGTTGAGAAGTTGCTGATTAGAGGTACAGAGAGTACAAGAAGGTGTGTAGATGGAAATGAGGGAAGAAAGAGCTGGGCAAGATGAAGGTTTGTAGAGAATGAAATGTAGCATTTGTAGTTGTGAAAGTAACAACGTGTGGGGGAATTCTAGCCATTGTAGGGTTGTGAGGGATAGACAGTGGTTGGATTTGTAAGGAGAGTCTGTTATGAATCTAGCTATCTTATGATAAGTTTGTTGGAATTTGTTTAAAGTTGTGGCTTGGATATTGCTGAAAATAAGGGCAGCATACAGAAGGGAGGGTAGGAGGAAGGCTTGAACAAGGGAGAGCCTAGCATTTGGAGTTAGAAATTTCTTGTTACGATAGAGCAATCCAAGTTTCTGGTTAGTCTTTTTTATACATTGGAGGAGGTGTATATTAAATTTGAGTTCATCATCTATGATGATTCCTAAAAGTTTAGCATGAGCATCAGGTTTAATAATTGTGTTATTTGAGGAGGTGATATAGAAGGAAGATTTGTGGTGAGTATGTGACTGGGGAAGGAATAGTAGGAGTTTTTTTTGGGGGGGGGTTAAGGATGAGGAGGTTTTTAGAGAGCAACTGTTCAGTAGATGAGAAAGTATGTTGAGAGAGAGAATGGAGCTCAGCAATGTTGTCAGACATGGAGATGAGGGTAGAATCATCTGCGTATTGGATGAGGGAGGATTGTTTGCATGATGTGTGTAGGTCATTAGTGAAGATGTTAAAGAGGAGAGGACCTAGGATGGAGCCTTGGGGTACTCCTGTTGTGACAGATAGGAATGGAGAAGTGGAGGAGAGCCATTTGACAGACTGCTGCCTGGAGGATAAGTAACTGGAGAACCAGGAAAGGGTAGAAGCAGATAGATTGAGACTAGCAAGTTTAGATAGCAACAGAGGATGGGAGATAGTATCAAAAGCTTTGGAAAGGTCAAGGAAGAAGCATGAGATAAGTTTATTATTATCTAGGCTTCTGCAATGGTATTGGTAAAGGATAGGAGGGCAGTACTTGTACCATGGTGGGGACGAAAACCGTGTTGAGTAGGAGTGAGAAGATTTTGTTGGAGTAGGTATTTTAGCAGTTGTTATTGGATACATTTTTCAAGTATTTTGGAGAGGGGGGGATAGGATGGCTATGAGACAGTAATTAGATGGGTCAGTGGAGTTACTCCCTTTGTGTATGGGGAATAGTGAAAAAGGATTTCCAGAGGCTAGGTAATGTAGATTCCTGAATGGACCTATTGATTAAGATAAACACTGGGGAAGCTATAGAGTCAGCAGCTAGTTTGAGGAAAGTGGGGGTAGATTATCTGTAGATGGTGATCAGGGTTTGAGCTTAAGTAGAAGAGATCGGATATAGGAAGTAGGAACAGGCTGTAGGGAGAAGGGATTATTGTTGGGTGGGTAGTAGGGGATGTGTTGAGGAGTAGTATTGCCAGTAGTGGGTAAGAGTGACTGAATAGTATCAATAAAGTATTTATTGAGCAAGGTAGCTGTATCTAGAGGGGATGTGTCTGAGTAGGGGGGGAGGGGTTGAGGGACACCCAGGAGAAAGAATTCTTTTAATGGTTGACCAGAATTTCTGAGGGTTGGTTTTGCTATCAAGTGGAGTAGAGTTAAAGAAGGACTTTTTTGTCAAAACTGGTTTGCTTCTTGGTAAGGTTCCTGAAATGTCTATACTTGTGGAGCAGGGATAATTCTTTAGTTTTGGTCAAGGCTTTCCACGTTTTACCTCTTTGGAGCAAAAAGGACGTAGTCTCTTTGGAAAGCCAAGGAGCATAGTTAACTGTTATTCTAACCTGTCTAGAGGGAGCGAGGGAGTTGAGAGTATTTACGAAGATACTGCTGAAACTATTTACTGCTTCATTTAAGTGGATTTGTTTCAGGAAAGTCCAGTCAGTGGAAAAGAGAATTGTGTTGAATTGAGTTGAGTCAAAGTTAGAGTTTGCAGCAGTATCTATAGTGGTTAGATCTGGGAGGTTGAGAGCTGTATCTAAGGACAAGAGTGGGTAGGTGGTCACTTAGTTGATCTGGTAGGGTGGTGGGGTTGTGATATAGCTTAGGGGTGCTGGTGAGTATTCAGTCAATTATAGAGCTAGAAGAGGTGAATTTTATGGATTTGGGTAGGAGAAGTTATTAGTTGATGCTAGTCGTGGAGATTAATGCTGTTTTGTGGAGAGTCAATTTTAAGTTTTATCCAGTCTTGGTTGACATCTCCTAAGATAAGTGTTTCATAGGGTATATTGTGAGTGAACCAGGAAAGGATTTTCTCAAGGATTGGCAAATTGTTTCCAGGAAGGATGTAGATGGAGGCAATAGCTAAATTTTTGTGTGAATTGAGGTAATAGTTAGTGAAAATAAGTTCAGCTGGTTGAAAGTCAGGGATGTGGGCAGTAAAAGGTGTGAGGTTGAGGCTATTACTGTGTAGGATGGCTACACCACCCACTTTTTTGTGCAGTCTGTCTGCACAGTAGATGTTATATCCTGGTGGGAGGATTTCATTGTTAGAGATGTGTGGCTTAAGCCAGGTTTCAGATAGGCAGAGGATGTGAGGGGTTGTATGGGCTATCCAGGCATGGAACTCAGTCATTTTGTTTGTTAGGCTTTGAATATTTAGAGAGTAAATGGCAAGGTGTTTAGATGTGGGTGATATATGTATGTTAGACTGATGGTGGACAGAGGCAGTAAGAGTAGAGGGGGAGGAAAAGGATAAGGGAGAGGTGTGTTGTGTTGAGGAGGGGGAGGGGCAAGGGTTAGGTTGGATGTCCCCAGATAAAAGGAAGTTATTTCTGTATAGGGAGAGTAAAGTGATAGGTAGATCTACTTTATAGAACTTGTGCTTAGATGCATGGGAAGGAGGAAGCATTTTGCATCTGGTAGATTTGTGGAAACATGTAGGGGAGGTTAAATAGGCATAGAGAGATAGAAAAGAAAGAAGGTGAGGGTAGTGTGTCAAGGGTGAAGGAGGTGGAAGAGTATGGCAGTGGGGAAGGAAGGTGGATGTAGTATGAGGTTATGTTAGCTAGAAGAAAGAGAAAAGAGGTGGGAATGACTAGGTATTGCATTATAAATCTGGCGAAGGGGGAGGAAGATGGCTTTTAGGAAAGGTGAAGTGAGTGTGTAGAGATTGTAATAGGAGACTTAGAACATGAATGGAGGAAAGGGTGGGGATAGGAAGTGAGACAATTGCAGGTAAGACAGGAAGTTCCTTGTTAGTGGGTGATGAGGGAGGAAGGGGAGGGAATGGATGGTATAAAGGAAATTGTAATGGGGTGGGTGGAAATGAGGTAGGGTAGGGGACTGAAGTGAGCCCGAGCATAGTGAGGGCGAATGTAGCGGGGCTAATACCCAGGCTGTAAAATAGCCTGTGAAACAATCAGTAAGGAGGAGAGAAAAAAGAAAAGAACTAACTAGACCGTGAAAAGATAGAAGGAAAGCAAAGAAAGGACAGACAGACACAAGGATTAAGTACAGATGTCACTTTCAGGAGAATGCTATCCTCAGTTGCACTGATAGGATTGTATGCAGGAAAAATACCTGTGTTGGAGCATTGAAGTTAGCAGATGTGTGGGGCTTGAATGAGAAGAGAGGAGTTTACAAGCAGCAAGAGTTGATCAAAGACCATGAGTAGAGGGTAGGAAAGTGGAGAGTAGCAAGAGAAAGGCAACAGACTATGGAGCAGGGCAGGACTGCAGGAAAGGTAAAGTAAGAGAGACAACAGGAAATGTAGTCAAGAGTGAGGTATTGGGAACTGAAGTGGGTACAGAAAAGTGAGAGGAGTGAGGGTAGTTAAGGAGGAGAAAGATTTGGGATGCTGGCATCCTCTCATGCAGCACACGTGTAGAAAACAGTTTTTGTTGTAACACTATTTTGGAGACTAACAAGATGCTGTAGCTAAGAAGGGCTACTATATCAGGTACTAGTTAGGCACTAAGACACATACTTTATTGGAATTCTGTTATCTTATTTGGTAGCTGCAGGGCCGATGGTCATAATTAGCAGGGTTTCTGTTGTGTCCACAACACAGAGTTGCTTTATTGGCCAGGTGAAGTTGCAGGGTTAATGTCCACTAGGGTTTATTGGGATTCTGTTATCTTATTTGGTAGCTGCAGGATGGATGGTCATAATTAGCAGAGTTTCTGTTGGGTCCACACCACAGAGTTGCTTTTGTGGCCAGGTGAAGTCACTGGGTTAATGTCCGCTAGCGTTTATTGGGATTCTGTTATCTTATTTGGTAGCTGCAGGACAGATGGTCACAATTAGCAGGGTTTCTGTTGGGACAACACCCCAGAGTTGCTTTCATGGCTGGGTGAAGTCACAGGGTTAATGTCCGCTAGGGTTTATTGGGATTCTGTTATCTTATTTGGTAGCTGCAGGACCAATGGTCATAATTAGCAGGGTTTCTGTTGGGTCCACACCACAGAGTTACTTTTGTGGCCAGGTGAAGTTGCAGGGTTAATGTCCATTAGGGTTTATTGGGATTCTGTTATCTTATTTGGTAGCTGCAGGATAGATGGTCATAATTTGCAGGGTTTATGTTGGGTCCACACCACAGAGTTGCTTTTGTGGCCATGTGAAGTTGGAGGGTTAATGTCCACTAGGGTTTATTGGGATTTTGTTATTTTATTTGGTAGTTTCAGGCCCGATGGTCGTAATTAGCAGGGTTTCTGTTGGGTCCACACCACACAGTTGCTTTTCTGGCCAGGTGAAGTCACAGGGTTAATGTCTGTTAGGGTTTATTGGGATTCTTTTATCTTATTTGGTACATGCAGGACCGATGATCATAATTAGCAGGGTTTCTGTTGGGTCCACACCACAGAGTTGCTTTTGTGGCCAGGTGAAGTCACAGGGTCAATGTCTACTAGGGTTTATTGGGATTCTGTTATCTTATTTGGTAGCTGCAGGACCAATGGTTGTAATTAGCAGGTTTTCTGTTGGGTCCATACCACAGAGTTGCTTTTGTGGCCAGGTGAAGTCACAGGGTTAATGTCTGCTTGGGTTTATTGGGATTCTGTTATCTTATTTGGTAGCTGCAGGACCGATGGACATAATTAGCAGGGTTTCTGTTGGGTCCACATCAAAGAGTTGCTTTTGTGGCCAGGTGAAGTCACATGGCTAATAATAATAATAATAATAATAATAATAATAATAATGTACCTGATTTCCTTGAATTTTCTTTGCCATCAGTACATACCTCTCAACCTCTTAGCTCAAGAAAAATGGAAAGCCATAGCATATATTGATAGAAGAAAGTCCGGGCAACCAGACTTTTTTATTGGTATATGCTCGATTTACAACTGGGGCACTGGTTGGGCTTACCAATCAGTGTTCACATTTTTAAATATTAATGACCTGTCATTGTATAATAATAATTTTTAATGCAGTTACATTCTTTCCTCTAGCTTTCTTGATATATATTCTCTGTGCACAAATTCTAGGTTTACTGCATAATAGAAAAATACGTGATCTACTTTTTTATCCACAACCATCTACTTTTTTCTCCTTATGCCTCTTGTCTAGCAATTTGATTTTTATGTAAACTTCCGCTGCTTTCTACCATGCGGGGGAGGGCATTTGCAGCATAATCTAGCCCTGGGATATAGGTTCTTAGGATTCAGCACTGTTTACTTTCCCAGTGCAAAGCAATACATTTTCTGGTAATTGTGGTTCCCTTAAAAACCCATATTCTCCCTTTCTTGGGTAGAGAATAATTATATGTAAAACTGAGCATTTACATCACAGGAGATGGATATCACTGACATGCTGCATATTACATCTTAAGTAATAACAATATGGGATGCACTTTACCACAATCCCAAAGGTTATTTTATTTATTTATTTATTTAACATTTGTTTACCCTGAAAGTCCAACTGGGTCAACGACCCATTTTCAGCAGAGGCCCACGGAGAAAAGCTCCAAATGATACATAGAGTTAAGACATAGTACATTAAAGACAATATCAAGTATTAAAGCACACAATAAATAAGTGATAAATACTAAATAAATATAGATAGGTAGATACAGTAATAAAATACTTACTAGATAGGCAGTATTAAATAAAAGTAATGTGGTAGGTTACATTTTTTTCCCTCTTTCTTCTTCAACAGGTAGGATTGAGGTAGAGCATGAGGATTAGGTAGAGGGTTAGAATATTACAAGGAAGTATATGTTTAGAAGAAATGTGGAGTAAGATGAAAATAGTTAAGGGTGTAGAAATCCATAAAAAGTCTTAGTTTGATATGGTAATGGTTAGTGGATGAGATTCATGGTCTAGGGATCAACAGGTGTAGAAAGGAACGGCCCTACAGAGTGAATGGAGTTCACCTGTCAGGGAAAGAGAAGGGGTGGGTCAGATTAGAAAGAAAGTATTTTTTATGTGTGTTTGAAGTTGTTGAAACACTCAGTGGTAGCAATGTCTCTTGGCAGAGAGTTCCAGAACTTGATGGTAGCATGAGAGTATAGGCACGGTCCAATTTTTTGTTTGGAATGTAGACAGTTAGGAGATGTTTGGTTTTAGAGTGGAGGGTTCTCATAGGAATGTAGGGTTTTAGGATGGATTTGAGGCCTGGGAAATTATCAGGAGTATATATCATTTTATGTGCAGAAGACAGTTGAAGTAGGTTTAGGTGGTGTGTGAGTTCAAGCCAGTTTAGTTCTTTCAGAGCTAGGCAGTGATGAGAATGCTAGGAGTAACCTGTGGCAAATTTGGCAATTTTATAGTAGCAGGGTTGGAGCTTGTTTTTAAGAGAAATTGTAAATTGGTGTATAAGAGGGCTGCATTTAAGACAGAGGGAAGCAAATAGGTGTTGGCAAGTGTTTTTCTGGTCAAGTTATCCAAGAAAGTCTTTGGCTATAGAGAGTTCCTAATTTGATGTGAGTTATTTTAATGCTATTACAGATGTGGTATTCAAAAGTTAGTTTGTTGTCTATGATAATGCCTAGTAGCTTAGTTCTAGGAACTGTTTAAATTTCTGTGTTATCCAGCGAGTATATTTTGAAGTAGATGAGATTGGATTTGTCAAGAAAAGCAAGAGGTTTTTTTTTAGGATTTAAGAGAAGGTGAGCTTCTCTCAGCCATGCCTCTGTTGAGATGAAGATGGTTTGAGTGTTTTGTTGAAGATGTTGCGTGTTATTAAAGCAGAAAATTATGGTAGTATCATCTGCAAATTGGATAATGAAGCTGAGGAGTGATGAGGTGTGGAGGTTGTTAGTAATAACACTGAAGAGTAAGGGTTCAAAAATGGACCTTTGTGGTACCCCAGTTGTGTTGGTCTGATATTTGGATAGTTTATTTTGCCATTGAACACATTGTTGCCTGTTGCATAGGTAGCTTGCAAACCACTGGAAGGATGGTGGGGTTAAGCCTACAATGGATAGCAGATGAAGAAGCTTGTTGTGGGACACTGTCAAATGACTTTGATAAGTCTAGTAGTAATACAGAGGTGATATTACCATAGTCAATGGATTTAGATGCAGTATCCTGAAAGGGGATTGGGGCAGTAGTGGTGCTGTGTAATGAGCGAAAGACATGCTGGGTAGGGGTAATTAGTTTTTTTGGTTGAGATGGTGAAGCAATTGCTGATGTATGCATTTTTCCAGGAGTTTGGAAAGAGCAGAGAAGATAGAGATTGGTTGATAATTAGATAGTTCATTGGCGTTGCCCCTTTACAGGGGTGATGATAGATTCTTTCCAGAGGTTAGGGACATTGCACTTGGCTATGAAGCAATTTATAAGGATGCTGACAAGATCTGTTATGGTTTCTGCCGGAAGTAATAAGTATTCAGGAGAGACGTTGTCAGAGGAGAGGGAGCATGGTTTTAGCTTTTGAAGTAGTTTTAAATGAGAGCAGTAGAGACGGGTTTAAGAGAAAATGGGATAAAAGATGTAGTACTAGTTTGTTGAGGAGATGGGTATTTGTTGTTTGTGCAGTAGTCATGAGATAAGGGTGGAGGGGGATCAGAGATGGGGCTTGAGTTAGTGGTGGTAGTGGGATTTGTTAACAGTTTAGTAATGCTATCTATAAAACGAGAGTTGGAGTAAAAACACCCACCTCCCTTGACACTATGACCCATGAAATGTTTGCTGTAACTCAAGCAAAAGTATACACTATCTGTTGTACACAAAAGGGGCTGCTCTTTCTAAGGAATAGAGTTTTTGAAACTGAGCAGTCATTACCACATAGCCAGCTCCTAACAGGGCACACATTGTCCTGTATATTCTGGAAGACAATTCTAACACACACACACTATAGTTTTTGATCACCCTTATAAATCACAGTATGTTTATGATTTATGTGCAAATATATGAGGAGATACTTTTGTATATACTGCTAATTAGGTACATAAATTACTAAAGATGTTTACAGGGTGAAGATACCACTGGTCGTGAAATAATTCTGTCTACAAAAAATAAAGGTAAAATGCAGAAAATAAGTTTGCATATACATGTAGTGCATGAGGACAGAATTGCTTCATTGCCTCATGTATGCATCCCCAAGTTCCAACTTGATGAGAAATCTAGCTGACAACAACTTTAAAATAAGCATTCACGTCATCTGAACCAATATTTGGAATGCAAACTACCCAAATCCTAGAAACTCATATTTAGCAGCAACATGAATGCATAAGCACTTAAGAAAGGACAACTTTAAGCAAGGAAATAAAGCATTGCCAACTCACATGCAGCAGTAGTGATTTCTATTTAAAGCAGCAATCAAAGAGATCAGGTTTGGGAACTTGAATGTGTCCACATGGAATCTAGTGCATTTTGCAGTGACCAAGTTTTATGGAAGCCAACAGCATTATATTATGCAGAATGAATAAGGAACATTTATCAGAAGTAGCAGTCTGTTAAGCTATGGGTGGCAGCCAATGGAAGTAACAACTTTCCGCAGATTGGGATGTAAGGCAAAGAATTAACTAAGATCTTCTGCTAGGCCACAGTTTCTTGAGATACTATACTCATCTACCTAAGATTCAGAAGTGGAATACATACCCTGGAAGATGCCTGGATAGTCATCTAAAGTAAAGCACTCTGTGTAGATTACATCCTAGTGTCACTTCTTGAAGAAGATAAAACTGTTATATCTTCTCATTGATCAAAGTCACTGCTATCCATCTGCTAGGGATATTTAAGAACAAGGATTTTTTCATATCTGTTACTGGGTGGTTGACTGATAAAAATTAATCAGGAACAAACAAGATTCATATTAAACCTAACCTAAAATCCCTTCGCTCTTCCAAAAAATTGCTAGTGCAAACTGTTAAAACCAACAATTCAGCTGGACAATCACTATTCTCCAACTCTGACGGCAAAAACTGGAACCTACTTCCTGCTGAACTCACCACTGACCCCTCCTTATCCCATTTCAAAAAAATCCCTTAGGAAATACCTAAAAATGTAGTGGCTTTGTCCCTGTACAAACCCTGATTAACCCCCACTCAAACATAATTCATAAATGAAAACCTCATTACAAGAATAAAACTCTGACTCCTTAACTGTTTAAATTCTGTGTATCACCCACCTACTGGAAAGATATAAAGTTAACACTACACCATGTATGATAACCACCTTAATATATGTGTTTTCCTTTTTCAGATGGAATCTTTAACTATTTCTTTCTCAGCTACTTGCTTCCAACCTTTGCTGTGTGTATGTGAGAAACACATGTACCTGTGTGTACATATTGTTAAACAAATCTCAGTTTTGTGATAACTCACTGTAATAATTTCACTGTATTTACACTTGTTATTGTACATTTGGAGATTTTCTCCCCGGGCCTCCGCTGAAAATGGACCTGTATCCAGTCGGATTTTCTCGGTTAACAAACGTAAAATAAATAAATAAAAATAAATATTAGAAAATTCTCTCCTATCCAAAATAAATGCACTTAAAACCATTAACTACATTAGGAGAAAACCTCAAAGTAAAACCTGAAACATGCAAAATACACTAAATAACACAACTCTTGTAAACTGCATTTTTTATATTAAAGAAAGCAGTCTTGAATGCATTTAGTAGAACATGCTGTGCAGAAACAGGCACATCAAGGACAAATGCAACATAGAAATGAGAGGCAATATCTCAGCAGATGATGCTCAGGGAGTAGTGTTTATAGCACAGGTCACTGAAAAGTTTTATCATAAATCAGCAACATTTGCTCACCGCTGACAGTTTTGTTTAAAACTATATCTTTGACCCAACAGGTCTAGACAACTGAATTTTTTACTTACTATTGAGGAGTCAGGGTACTGGACCACAATATCTACAACAGGGCCTATTATCCCATTTACAGAGTAAATGCCATGCAGATGATAATTGGATATAGAGGAATATACTTGTTTATAGAAAGCAAGTATTGTCAAATTAGAATCAGAAATTGTGTATGATATCAAGTGCAACAGCCAAGATATCCTTGACATAAATCACACAGTGCCATTTTTTAAGAAGCAATATATGCTAGATATTCTATTATAATTCTCAAAGCTCCCCTAACCCAAATGAAATACACAAACACCTTACTTACTAATGACCCAAATGAAAAAGAAAAAAACCTTACTAATGAAAACAGCTTTACCCTTCAACCTGTCTCAGTAAACTTAATTAAAAGACTACTCAAAAAACTAAAACCAATCACTCTGGCTGCAGATGAACTCCCAGCTGAATTCTTAAAAATTACTGATGACATAATAGCATATTCAGTAGCCATCCTTATCAACCACTCTATTACCGAAAAACTAGCCCCCGACCTGTGAAAGGTCTCTCATATTATTCTTCTCCATAAAGAGGGAACTCAAAAGAACTAACAAATTACCGCCCCATAGCTATGTTGTCTCCATACAGATTTTTCTGTATCCAGGACTGTTTTAAGCTTCTGAGCCCCCCAAGCCTTTTTGTGTCAGAGGGTAGCCTTCTAGCTTGTCAGTGGGAGTGGTAAGCACTAGGTAGCCTATCTACAACAAGAGGAGTGGTTTCTGGCCCAGAAATTGTAGTTTATTGTCCGTTTCGGCAATTTTTCCATCTCTTTCAACTTTCTGGTTTAAAAGTCTGCATTTGCACTTGTTTCCTGCCTTTCCTGTAACTAGTCTAGTCCAGATACAGATTTGCTGTATCCAGGACTGTTTGTAGCTTCTGAGCAGTGCCAAAGTTTGCTCTTCAATGCTTCCCTTAGACCTGCTAGTTCTCTCCTCTCCTGCACTATTATTAGCTTATCAGTCTAGCATTTTACCAGACTTCTTGTAGCAATTATTGTAGCACACAAAAGTGCTACCAGCACAAAACGTTTTACAAGGAAACAGCTCCAGTACTTATTATTAATAACCACCCATCCAGGCATGTCTAAAGTTCAGTTCCCTGTGCTTTCTCCTATTAACCTGGTGAACTTGGGCATCCTGAGGCAATGTAGCAACTGCCTCATGTACACCGACAACCCTCTCCTCTTACCTCCCAACACTCAGACTTGCGAGAGATGCACTTATATATCCAAAATGGAAGCCACGCACTCTCCAGCCAAGACCGGAATAGCTGGTCAAGAGAAGGTCAACACTTGCACCACACCACATGGAACACATAGCCCTCCATAACACACACCAGCATTGCCTTCACATAAAAACACAAACTACACACCCACCTTTGTGGAGCTCTCAATAAAAATCTACCCAAATAGCAGAGACCTCCAAGGCAGAAATGCACTTGACCACCACAACACAACACTAATCATAAGACAAATAACTCTCCTAAACAGTGTGGCACTCAACCAAAGCCCCTACGGTAAAACAGCATGCCCAACACACTAGTCATAGGTGACTCGATAGGGAGGCACACTGATGTCCCACTCACTAGGTTGAATAAGGAGAAAGTAACAGTTAGCTGCCTGTCAGGTGCCAGGATCCGCCACATAACGCATGCACTCAGGTTCCTCAACAACAGGTAAAATATGACTGTCATTGTCCATGTGGGTGTGAATGACCTGAGATGCACCTCCCTGGACTACATGAAAAGATACATGGAGGAGCTCTCGGATTATGTAGGCCAGGTGGGTATGACCTTACCCCTGAGCTGCATCCTACCATCACCCAGAATGACACCACAGTACAAGTAGAAAATGATCAATTTCAAAAACTGGCTAAGTTTCTGGTGTCATTCTAAGGGGATCCAGTATCTGCCTGGGACGACATGATTAACAGACCTCGATGCTTTGCCAGAAATGGCCTGCATCTGTCATCCCTAGGCTTCTGGATACTGGCCAAGGCTCTTGCCACCCCTATAGTGCCTTTTTTAGGTGGTGTTCCAAAGACCAAATTACCACCATGACAGCTACAAACAAATGCATTCTGAGCATCATGCTGCTCAATGCTAGAAGTATAAATCTGAAAATGCACTCACTCAAAGCTCTCCTTAAAATGGAGAACATCGACATTTGTTCTGTAACAGTGACCTGGTTCAAGGCAGCAGAAAGCACCCCTGCACTACCAGGCTATAACTCATTCCACATCTTCTGGCCACAGAACTTGGACCAAAGCTCCAAAGGTGGTGGTGTTTCCATATTCATAAAGGATGTGCACACCTCCAGACTGGTAGCCCAAGATAATGCATCACAGATGCTTCAGGTGCAGCTAACAT
This sequence comes from Protopterus annectens, assembly GCF_019279795.1. Taxonomy (NCBI): domain Eukaryota; kingdom Metazoa; phylum Chordata; order Ceratodontiformes; family Protopteridae; genus Protopterus; species Protopterus annectens. Next base: position 228,177,682 of record NC_056739.1, read on the forward strand.
TGGGTAAGACAGTGATTCAGGTCGTAGCCTGCTATAGGTCCCCAACAATGTCACAAGACTCACACTCCATGTTCCTAAACACATTGGAGAATATTAGGGTCCAACCTAACACTCTCATACTGAGCAACTTCAACTACCCCTCCATTAACTGGGAAAACTACTCATGTACGAATATACTTGGCCAACGTTTCCTGGAATTCATTAATTCAAATACTCTGGACCAGCTCGTTCTTACCCCCACCAGAGGTAGCAACATCCTTGACCTGGTCATTACTAATATGGGCTACTGTTGCTCTACACCAATAGTGAACTCCTCCCTGGTTAGATCCGACAACAAACTAATCACCCTGGAAATTCACATCCTCCCACCCCACCCCCCGCAAAGGTAACGACTATGAAAAACTTCTCCAAAGCTAACTTTGGGTTCCTAAAAACAGAGGTGCCTAACTTCATGGCACCCATGCAAATGGAGAATAGTTGCATGACCGCCGAATCATACACCAATGCACTGTACAAACACATACACAAATGCATGGATATCACCATACCCAATAGAACCAAGACACTCTCCTCAAAAAAAGGAAGCCAGTCTGGTGGTCCCCTGCCATAAACAAACTCTACAACAGAAGGAGGAAACTGATGTGGAATAAGGTGATGTCCCAAGACTGGAAAAACTCCCTTATCAGCCTCAACAAAAAGTTGAGATCCCCTCATCAAATCCTCTAAAGCTAGCTATGAAAACAGAATTGCAGCAGATAGTAAAGAAAACCACAAGGCCTTCTATAGTTATGTAAAGAATCTCCATGGCAATACCCAGATTTACTCTGAGCTACTGCACAATGGTACATCCTCTACTGAGCTAACAGATATTGCCAATATACTGGCCGACAGATTCAGTGCCAACTTTATTCCTCTTCCCCCGGCAAAGGACCAATCACAATACCAGTAGATTGTCAGGCACCCAGTATTACCACTGCACAGGTTAAAACAGCACTGTCCAAGGCCAAGAATACATCTTCCATGGGACCTGACAATATGCCTGGCTGTGTTCTACCTGAACTACAGAGTGAACTGGCACCTCATTTGTGTGCCCTGCTCAATCACAGCCTCACTCAGGCTTTGTCCCTACTGAATGGCGCACTGCCGCAGTCATCCCTCTCCACAAAGGAGGGGTGACTACAGACCCTGGGAACTATCACCCCATTAGCCTCATGAGTCTGATATGCAAAGCTATGGAACACATCTTCTTGGACCTAATAAACAAGGATATAAAGAATCTCTAAACTCTGGATCCCACACAGTTTGGTTTTGTGAAGGGTAGATCAGGCCTGCTCAACTTGGTCAACTTCTTTGAGTCAGTCACCAGAGCTATGGATGAAGGCAAGGTGGTTCATACAGCCTACTTTGATCTGGCCAAGGCGTTTGATACCATAGCCCATTCAGGAATCATAGAAAAACTCACTAAGCTAGGCATAAACCCATATATCACTAGGTGAGTTGCAAACTGGTTCACAGATAGAACCCCCCGTATAAAAGTAGTGGACTCCAAGTCAGACTGCCTAACAGTCACGAGTGAAGTCCCACAGGGTTTTGTCCTGAGTCCTCTCCTGGTTGGTATCTACTTCTCTGAAGTCCAGGCCAACATAAAGGTTCTCTGGCTGACAAAGTTCACAGACGATTGCAAGTTGGGAGCTCCCCAAGTGATGTTGACATCCTACAGAAAGGCCTCACTGAGACTAACGATTAGTGTTAGAACCATGACTTAAGCTCAATGCCAAAAAAAAAAATGTGTCATCCTCCCCTTTGAGAAAAACATGGTTCCCATGAATCACCACATCGATGGTAGTCCACTGAACACAGAAGGTGCAATAAGAGATCTGGGGTCACAGGTTAACAACAGTCTCTCTTTTGACAACTACATTGCCACTGTGGTCAGAAAGTCCTTCTGTGAGGCACATCTCATTACTAAGGGTTTTTCATCCAGGAAGAAAGAGATCATTGTCTACCTCTATTCTCTCATTAGGCCAATCATCGAGTACAATGCCCCATTTGTCATGTGCCTCACTAGACACCTGCAACAACTGGAGAGGCCACAAAAGTACCTCACAAAGAGGATCCTAGGCCATAAGCACGTGTCCTATATGGACAGACTCAAAAAAACACCAACTATTCTCTGTCTCATATCGCCTACTTAGTGGCGATCTCTGCTTGACATACAAAGCCATAGCCGGCCTTAAGCACAGGCCAACTATAAGGCCGCTAGGACACCGCTGTAGCAGGGGAGCTTTTCCAGTTTTTATTTGGTGTAGGTAGACAAGGATAGGGGCACCAGATGGTGTGGGAGGGGGTGCTGTGGAGCCCTTTTTCCTAGGGTACCAGTTGACCTAAAGCCACTCCTGTACAAAGCCATGTCTGATCCAGCTCTGTTAGAAATGCTACATCTAAAGAAATTCCAATCCCTCTGCACCGCACACTCCAGTGACCTCATCCTCATTACCACAATCAACAGAATGTGCTGGAGGGACAGGTTCATAACCCAGAGACTGCCCTTGCTATGGAATAGACTTCCCATACATGTCAAACAGAGCACCTCACCAGCCCTCTTCAAGAGAAACCTTGCTGAGTGGACGGGAAATAGAAATTTCACCCCGGGGAATCACTCCAGTGGCTCTACTCGACAGATGTACTTGGACCTCTGTTATTTACTATATTCACCAATAACCTTTACTCCTCTACTCTCCACTCCTCAGTCATCAAGTACGCAGTGACTCTACATTAGTCTGAGCTCCTCTTCCATCCAGGAACTACATCAACAAACTCAAGCGTCATTTCTCTCTGTCAAATCTTCGCTCACTGATCACCAGCCAACACTCAACCCAAACAAAACAAAACAAAACTTATCATCTTCCAGCCTACACAACGGGTCTATATTAGTATATCTAATGGACTAAATAGCAAAAGCTATTTAGTCGATCCAATACTGTTGAAATGGCAAAATGTTGAAGATGCGGAACACTGGGAAAAAATTCAGTGGGCCGTCTTTGGGACTTTGCCATTTCCACCACTATGGTGCGATCTCAAAGTTGGTATATTTAAGTAGGGGGGTGTGTGGGGTGAAACCCCCCACTTATCTTTGTGTTTAAGTGTTTTTATTTTTATTTTTTGCAGAGCAGCAAATTTTTTCCCTGGGAAAAAATTAGCTGTTCTGTGTGTTCGATATTTTGTGGTTTCCACATTATCGATACGATAAAATAGTGCTTGCTATTTTAATTGTACAATAATGCAATATAGACGCTACTCAACACACCAATCCTGACCTCTTGTTTAACATCATATCCAATAACAAAACTATTATATCTCCTGTTAACCACGCAAAGCTTCTAGGGTTGGTGATTAACTGTAACATGAAATTCAATATACATATTTCTCACCATAAAAAAGTCCATAAAAAACTAGGCACGCAATATAGAAATAAACAGTTCTTAACAAACACGCTAGGGCCACTATTGCATGCACACATTTCATCTCTTCACTACTATATGCCTCTCCAGTCTTCACCAACCTTAGAAAATCTGACATAACCAAACTAGAAGCCTGCTGTAACAAAATCACCAAATTCACCACCAACAGTTCTTACAGATCACACCACTGTCTAGCTCTCAAACAACTTAAGTTGCTTGAACTTCCTCATCTCTTTCTATATAATCAACTTTCCCTGTCACATAAAATTCTATCTTCTTTTGGCTTTTCCCAGTTAGGGGTCGCCACAGCAGATCATTAGTCTGCTCATGATTGGCAGTGGAGTTTTACAGTGTTGAGTTGCCAGCCCGGCACCCAACCTTCCACAGGAGGCACACACACTCACACCTAGGACCAACTTAGAGTGTCCACTCCACCTACTGCATGTCTTTGGTATGTGGGAGGAAACTGGAGCACCCAGAGAAAACCCATGCAACCACAGGGAGGACATGCAGACTCCGCACAGAAGGTACCCCAGCCAAGAATCGAACCGGAGAACTTCTTGCTGTGAGGCAGCAACACGAACCTCTGCACCACTGTGGCCACCCGTCATATAAAATTCTATACCATCCTGAAAAAAAATCCTTCTCTACAAGACCAGATAACCCCATACTCCTGTACCAGAAACCTCCGCTCCACTCACAAACTTCTTCTCAATGTAACTAAAGATAATAATATCACTGGTTCATCCCTCTGTTCTAACACAGTAGCCAAACAATGGAATAAACATCCACCTCTTGTCACAGCTATAGCTTCCACACATTAATTTAAAAAGTCCTTAAAAACACATCTGTTGAACTCAAGGCTATGCAACTGCAACAGTCCAGGATAATACTAGGGCCCCCCTTCTCTCACTCTCTTTATACCGTCATCCCGTACTTTTAACCTCCTCACATCTCTTATTTTTATACCTACTGGCTCCCTACCTTTCTTCACTTATTGACAGCTGCTAAAATGTAATAACTACATGCTGTTAAAACTCCTATTATATTGTTTTTTTTTTTTTTTTTTTGGTGCTATTGATATAAATTTATATCATATGTTAAGTAATGTAACTTATCATTAATGTACTGTTCTGTTTGACTTCAAATTGAAGACTATTATTGTGTGTATTAAGAATATTTGTGGATCTTTTCTCCCCGGGCCTCTGCTAAAAAGGACCCATGTCCAATAAGACTTTCCCGGTAACCAACTATAAAATAAATAAATCTTAGGGCGATAACAGGGGTTCAAGTATTCTGACTCAAAAATAAAACAGCAACCCCTTTTGTAATTAATATGAATATGTGGCAATATAATTAACAATAATTTTCTTTATTTCTTTGCTCTATATTGAAATGTTTAATGGGGCTTAATGTATCACATGCCTACTAAGGACTTGTGCACATAAGTGCCCATGCTCCCTAATTGTGAGCACAATTCAAAATATCCATAAAAAACAATGCATATATTCTAGCTCTGATTATATCAGTTTATGCACATTGTGGTGGTGATGCTGAGTTTATAAAACTAGCTAGTCTCCTAAGCACATACAGTTGACATCATGACTTCCAACATAGAAAATAGAAGATTAGAACTTTGACCTGTCCCTTTTTCTGCTGGAGGGACAGTAATTTAATCAATACTACTGGAAAGATTTGCCAAATACCAGGAAGTTACTGCAAAAACTTGACTTAAGGCAGCATGGACTAGGAATGAGAATATGTTGTTTGATTAAACAAACAGGATTGTGAAGTAGACCTGACAGTTTCTAAGGACTGTAATAAATCATTTTGCATGGCATTGCATAGTTATTTTCACACCACATTAAATGCTTTGAACTGCACCCATGCTAAAACACTGGTTTAAAGGTAGAACACACAGAGTAAATGGAGAATACAGAAATGGTGCAGATATATGGGGTACTGCAGTAGGGCATGAGAGATGGAGCAGCTCCCTATACTTCAGATACGTGTGACACTGCAGAAGGTCTAATGGTACAGAATCTCTCTGTGCATGAGACAGAACAATAAGCAGTGGTCCTGACATTCAAAAGGACTGTTATCTACAACAATGATGTCCACATGCATTGCCAACAAAATGTGACGGGATACAACTGGAAAACAAAGTCATATAAGAAAGGTGCACAGCTGAAGCTAATACAGAAAAAAAAGCAGTTTCTCAGAACACACTACTAAATAAACTTCTTTTATGTGCATCTTTTTAAAGAAAGACAACAGAGGCAGCTACACAAGCAGGAAAAACTGTCATTGTCACACAAAATGTAAAAAATATGATGGCGTAGTGGGATTACTCTTGAGGAAAAAGACAGCAGTTAAAACGAAAAAGCTACAGAACACCTCACAGAAGTAAAAGGTAGATTTTGTTATTAAACAGGAAGAATCAACAATAAAGAGGAATTACTTGAAGACTACACTACAGACTTAAAAAGGAAAAAAAGTCATGGACATTCAGAACTGCCGTATAGCCGAAACAGCTGATGTCCTTAAGGGGTCATTTGCATATATCCTATGTTACCTCTAATACAAGAGGTATGACAAGGAATCACACAGTGAAAAGTCTAGCATGGCTACATTTTTCTTTTATTTTTTTACAACTTGCTGAATATGGGCATCCTGGGGAAATGTAGAAATTGCTTAATGTTTGCTGACAACCAGTTAATTCTCAAACAAACGGATGTGGCATGTGAAACATGTATTTACACAATGTCACTGGAGGCAAAGCTCCCACATAAAAGTACTCAATGTCAATAAGGTTGTCAGTAGTACACACGCTGCATCTATCACACACAATTCAAAGCATATATATACACCCACATATGCTGAAGTACTTAAATTAAACCTTTCTTTTACCCCAAAGCCTTTCTAGACAAAGTACACATAACAATTACCCTCAGGAGGCCCGAATGGACTCTTTCAAAACTCCCACATTAACACATACAGCCACTTCTTAATGAGCCTCTGCTTCTAATCCCACAAGACAAGCTACCACACAATCCAACATTCTGGTCATTGGAGATGCCATCATGAGACACACTGATGTTTTGAAAGTGAAAAAAGAAAACTGGAGGATATGTTCCTTGAGGGGGATACCCTGAGCTTTTCATGAAAACCATTAGCACAGAGGTTGCCCAAAACAGAGGGAAGAGATATCTATCACTCTTGGGAACTGGATTAAATAAGAGAGCTATTTTGATATCTGACAATAATAATATTGAAATGGAGAAGTAGTAGATGCTTGTCCACATTTAGCATATGAGGAAGTAGTAAAGGCTAGAGATGTCCCTAGAGCTATGTACTTGAATACGGTGTTGGTTCCAATAGCATTAGGGACATCATAATTAAAAACTGGTGAATATTGATAGAAAACAGACAAATCAAAGACATAGTGGGTAATATACCCAGTTCTATATAAAAAAGGTAAAAATATCAAGAATATTTTAGAATCTAATGGTTGCTCACAAGGAGAAGAAAAAAATTAGTGAAGGTATCCAAAAAATGTGGAATGTGTAGCCAATGTAAATATATACTGGGCCATCTAGTACTACAGTTGCAAAATGCAGTAAGGTCTATCATCCACTCACAGGAAGGGGATTGTCTATCTAAGGGGGTGGTGTATTTGGCTGTATGTATGTCCTGCCCTGCATTTTATGTAGGAAAAATAGAAAGGTAGCTAAAGAAAAGGACATATGAACACCAATATGAGATATCTAATAAAAATCCAAACAATGCTTTGTATAGACATTCTGTGGATTTCTGCCTATTGTGGCTTTAAGCAATTTTTGTTCACTATATTGAAAAATGTTCCTGCTGATACTAGAGGGGATGGGTGGAAAGACAAGTTGGAATTAAAAGAGCTGAGTTGGGAAATTAAATTAGATGCAACCCATTTCCCTGGAATTAATGACTGTCTCTCCCTAGTGTGATTACTAAAGTTTAGGGCAGATAAATATCAGTTAGCCTAAACTCACAAAAATGCATTACTGTTTATGCTGGAAGTTGCATTATTGTTGGATATTAATATATACATGTAAATATACTGTATATTGTTTAAAATCTAAACAAGTTATTTTATTTTTTTTTACTGTGTTAATAAATGTTTTATTCTTGATTTGTGGCTCCTGAGCAGTCCGTTTCACCTGACAATATTTTTTGGTTATAAAACACACTGATGTCCCTTCTCAAAAGGATGAGTAATGGTAAAGTCATCATCAGTTGCTTATCAAGGTCACAGATCTGACACATTATGCACACACTCATGTCAATGGACCACAAGTACCAGCATGACTCAGTCATAGTCCATGTGGGAGTAAATGACCTGAGATGCACCTCCCTAGACTATATGAAGGGACATCACAGGGTTCTTGAAATATGTATCCCAGGCTGGTATGAGCCTAACAATAAGCAGCATTTTACCTTCTCCAAGGATAATGCCAAAATACAAACAAATGATGACTGACTTTAATAATTGGCTTAGTTGCTGGTGTCATTCTAATGGGATGCAAAATTTGTCAGCATGGAAGGAGATGGTCAACATATTACACCTCTTTGCTGCTGGGCTTGGTCTGCACCTCTCCCTGCCAACCTTTTGAATAGTAGCTAAGCCACTATCTTCTCCTATAGTGCCTTTTTTAGGCAATGCCAAGCTGAAAATACTTCCGACTTAGCAAATCAAAACCAAGAAAATCTAAAGGTATTACTGCTCAATGCTAGGAGTCTAAAATACCCTACTCCATAGATGCTCTTTTCATCCTAGAGAATGCTGATGTCGTTGCAATCACTGAGATGTTTTAAAGCCAAAGACAGCACACAAACAGTGTAAGGTTATGATGCTTTCCACACATTTAGACCAGCTACTACACAGACTGGGGTCAAAAGTGGAGGTATCTTGATTTACTTCACAAATAAATATACCTCAAGGCTAGTCAAACAGGACAATGTGCTTGAGCTACTCCATGTTCAAATCACCATAGGCAAAATCCAATACCGCTTTCTTGCAAGCTATAGTCCCCCTCTATGACCCAGGAAACCCATACCATGTATTTAAACTTATTTGAAACACTCACCATCTAACCCAATGCCATATTCATGGGTGACTTTAATTACCCCACTATTAATTGTGAATCCTATATGACACCAAACATACAGGCACATAGACTCTTGGATTTTGTAAACACAAACTCCCTGGACCACACCAAGCAGGGATGCAACCATGCTGGATCTGGTCCTCACTAATATGGGAGAGTGCTGCACTCCCCCTAATGTAATGTCTTCCCAGGTAAGGTTAGACCAGAAATGGCCTCCTTTGAAGTAAAAATAAAATCTGGAACCCCAACTAACCCTGGAATATTTAAGAGCTACTCTAAGGCTAAAGTCCTACTATTAAGTGATAACCTGGAAAAAATTCAAGCCCCCAAAAACCCTGAGAACACTGCTCTTATGCAGAACTGTTACCAGAAACCCTATACAAGCATGTTAGTAGCTGCATAGAGGAGCTGTACCCATGAGGAAGAAGTACAGAAGTAACTCGAAAAAACAAGCCACCCTGGTGGAATTTCAAAATCAATAGGTTGCACAACATAAAGAAGAAAATCATAGCAAAAATTAAGTGGAGCAGCACCTAGCAGGATAAAACCACTCTCATCAAACTAAACAAACAACTCTGAGGACAAATAAAGTCTACCAAAGCCAAATTTGAGGTACATTTGACTTCCCAGGCCAAGTACAACCACAAGGCATTATTTAGCTATGTCTGTAACTACTTTTTATTGTTTTGCTCATTTAATACTAATTTAATACTGTATTTAAATACTGTAAACAAAACTACACTGCACTAAATTTGTCAGCATTAAATTGTTTTGTTGCTATTTTCACTGTTGCAGTTTTTTTTTTGCTATTTTCATGGTTTGCAAAGTAATTTTTGCTACTTTCACTGTTTGCAAAGCATTTGTTCTGTTTGTTCTGTTTTCCCACCAAACAGTGTTTTAAATAACTGATATGGTTGCTGTTTAAAGCATTCTTTAGTGTCTCCTTGCTGTTTTTTCTGTTGTTTAAAAGATGTGTTGGTGTCTCGCTGCAATATTTCTGCTGTTTAAAACTTTTTTAGTGTGTCCCACCTAAACTACTGTAGGTTTTAGTTGTAGCATAGTCCAGATACAGGTTTGCTGCATCCTTATATGTTTGTAGTGGCTGTTGTATTCTGAGCACATTTCCTAAGCCAACTTTGATTGGAAGGGGCCCTTCTGCACCCTTATGAGAGAAGCGTACTGACTGGAACCTGTCTGGTGAAGGGTGATTTGTGTAGAGCTTGGACTAAGCACCCTCATTGGTACCTTTGAGGGTTTTTTAAGTTTTTTTTTTTTACTTTTCAATTTCTGGTATTTAAGCCCCACATTTTAGCAGGTTTCTGCTTGTTTGAGCTTCTTGCAGCACTGTGCACTGTTGTGCAATTGTGTGCCATAACCAGAGAGATACTTTCAACAATTTTACCCTTAGATACAGCTGCAGTATATTAGTATATTAGTATAGTCCTCATTTTTAGTACATCTCTGGTCTACTAAGTATTGCTAGGGAGCTGTGACCTATTAAACTGCCAGCCAAAATCCCCGTCAACAATACCTATCTACAGAACAACTCCTTAATCAGTCCTAAAAGTACCCCCTTTCTGATAAAAGTTCTTCAAACCTAGCATTATGTACAGTTGGACTACCCTTGTTTCTCCTGCCAGCCTTGTTGACTTAGTCTCATGAGGCAGTGTAGCAACTACCTCATGTACACTAACACCCCTCTACTAATAACTCACTCTAGTACAGTGTGCAAAAGATGTATCTACACCAAGAATCTTGAATTCCTGCTCTCTCAGACTGAAAACAGTAATACTGAAGAGGTTGTCAACTCAGCCACCAACTACTCATGCACATAGTACCACTACTCATACATATAGTACACATCCAGCACATACATAAACATATGCGGAGGTACTCTCAAAAAACTTAATGAAACACCAGAAATCTCCAAAACAAAATACTGCTACAACTAACACATTTCCTACAGAACACAAGATATGTAGCAACACCAGTGTCTCACCTATTAAGCCCTCAATGTGCAACACTGAAAAAACAAATTTTCTTGTCACTGGGGACTCCATAGTGAGATACATGGATGTCCCACTCACCAGGTTAGATAAGGAGAAAGTTACACTCAGCTGCCTGTCTGGTGTCAGGATTCTTCAGATCACGCATGCACTCAGGTCTCTCCACAACACGTATGATGTTGTTGGAGTGAATGACCTGAGACATACTTCACTGGACTATATGAAGAGAGACATGATTCATCTCTCTGAGTATGTGTCCCGGGCAGGTATGTCCCTAGCCTTGAGCAGCATATTACCCTCACCTAGAATGATGCCACAATAATAACAAAAAATGATTAATTCCAAAAACTGGCATAGTTTTTTATGTCATTCAAAAGGGATCCAGTTTCTGTCAGCCTGGGATAACATGGTCGACAGACCTCGCTGTTTTGCCAGAGATGGTTTGCACCTGGCACCTCTAGGCTTTCAGCTGTTGGCAAAGGGTCTTGCCTCCCCCCATAGTGCCTTTTATAGGCAAGGTCTCAAAAACAAAATTGCCAATGTGAAAATTGCCAACTGTAACAAAATAAATGTTATGCTGTTAAATGCCAGCAGCTTGAACCACAGACTGCACACCGTGGAAGCACTTCTGTCACTGGAGGATGGAGATGACTGTGCAGTCACAGAAATCTGGTTCAAGACTTCAGAGAGTACCCCGACCTTGTAATGCCACAATGCCTTCCACACCTTCAGACCACAAAATGAATGTGCGAGAACCAAAGGAGGCAGTGTTTCTATCTATATTAGATAAATGCACCTCCCAACTAGTTAGACCAGACAACTCCATGGAATTACTCCATGTTCAGATTACTCTGTGTAAGACAACACCCCATTCAAGTCATAGCTAGTTATAGATCCCCCTCCATGGATCATGATGCGCTGGAGGCCTACTTGACCAAACTGGAGTCAATCCTAATATTGCCAAACACTCTGATTATGGGGGATTTTAATTATCCCACCATCAACTAGGAAACCTACTCCAGCCCTAACTCACTATCTCAAAAGTTCCTTTACTTCATTAACTCCAGTGCTTTGGAACAGATTGCTCAAACCCCAACAAGAGGAACAAACATACTAGATTTGGTCCTCACTAACATGACAAACAGATGCACCACCGCAACTGTTGGACCCTCGTTAGTTAAATCTAACCAGAAATCAGTTGCTTTCAAAACTGGCACAAACACCAAACCTCACAAAAGGTGAAGTCAGACTAAAAACTTCACCAAAGCAAGCTATACCCTCCTAGGGGAAGGTATAAATGCATTCCAAGCCTCACCCCCCAGCTGGAAATGGTAACTACACCAAAGCTTACACTAAGCCCTGTACAATCACTTGTATAAGTGTATAGATTTGGCTGTTCCAGAGACAATCAAAGCCAGAGCCTCAAGTAAATAAAAAAAAAACTGCCCTGGTGGACATCTAGCATCAACAAACTTCACAACAAATGCAAAATATTGCAGTCTAAGAAAACTAAGGCAGGGCCCCAACAATGGAAAGGCACACTCCTCAACCTCAACAGGCAAATAAGACAACATGTTAAATCCTCTAAGTGTAACTATGAGGAAAAACTTAGCAATCACAGCCAAGGATAATCATAAGACCTTTTACAGCTATGTACATAGTTTAACAAGTAGGAACCAAGCATGTGCCTAACAAGTGACTAATATTATCACACAGACTGATTCCGCAGAGATAGCAAACCTGCTAGTGGACAGATTTGGTGAAACTTTCACTACCTTATCCCCTTCAAACTTATCACAGATCTTGCCCCCAACTTCCACCCACCCTATATATCCAAAGAACAGGTCTTTAAAGCCTTTTCTAAGTCAAAAACACAACCTCTATGGGACGAGACAACATCCCAGGCTGTCTTCTAAACAAACTACAACATGAGCTAGCATTGTCATTAAGTACCACATTCAATCAAAGCCTAACTACTGGCTTTGTTCCTGCAGAATGGAGAATATCAACAGTTATTCCCCTCCACAAAGGAGGCTTAGCAACAGACTCAGGGAATTATAGATCCATAAATCTGACCAGCCTCATCAGTAAAGCCATGGAATGTATCACCATGGACCACATAAAGACACAGACAAACTCCAAACCCTGGATCCGACCCAATTTGGCTTTGTCAAAGGCAGATCCCGCTGGTCAAACCTGGCGGATTTCTTCAAAAATGTGACCAGGGACATTGATGAGGGCAAATCTGTGCACACAGCATGACTTGACTTAGCAAAGGCCTTTGACAAAATCCCTCACTCAGGCATTACAGATAAACTTAGCAAACTGAATGTAAACCCCTTTTTTGTAAGATGGGTTGCCAACTGACTCACAAACCAGTCATACACTATCAAAGTGAGTGACTCTACATCAACCAGCAGATGTGTCACCAGTGGGTTGCCACAAGGGTCAGAGCTGGGCCACCTACTGTTTCATATATATACTTCTCAGAAGTTCAGGCTAAAACTAAGGCACTGTGGCTGACCATGTTTGTAGATGACTACAATCTGGGTGCAATTAATAAATCCCCCAAATGAAGTCAGTATACTTCAGCAGGGTCTTATGCAGACCAATGACTGGTGTCCTAGTCATGGTCTCAAATTGAATCAAAGAAATGTATCATCATTCCCTTTGGTAAAAACAATGTCCCTTCACACTATCAAATTAACAACAATAGCCTATGTACCTACGAAGTGGTAAGCAATCTAGGATCACAGGTAGACTGCAATCCTAACTTTGATCACCATGGATCAACTGTAGTAAGGAATGCTTTCTACATAGCACAATTGATTAGCAAAGACATTGCCTCTAGAGCAAAGAAAGTTATAATCCCTCTATACTCATCACTAATAAGGCCCATAATTGAGTGTAATGCTCCTTTCGGCATGTACTGTACAAAGCACCTGCAGCAACTGGAGAGACCTCAGAGGTTTCTAACTAAGAAAATCAAAGGACTCCAGCACATGCCTTACACAGACTGATTAAAATTCCTGTCACTGTATTCAGTATCATATAGACTTCTTGGGGGAGACTTATGTCTGGCTTACACAGCAATCTCTGACCTAAACCTAATTAATTTGCTGCACATCCACAAATCAAACAGGACTAGAGCTACCTATCGCAGGGACCTAAATATGGCCTGAGACTTGAACAGGATGTGCTGGATGGACATATTTGTCTGCCAGCGACTGCCATGTCTATGGAGTAGGCTGATAATTCATGTGAAGCAGAGCACCTCTTTCACACTGTTCAAAAGGAACCTGAACAAATAGATGGGGCACCATAAATTCTTATCAGGGATAGCACCCACAACACTCCTGAACATGGGCAGTCATTAATAAATACAATACTAGGTATTGACTAGAGTATCTATGGTATTACATTGGGATGAAAAGGCCAGGCTTGAAATGACCTCCAGGTCAGTAGCCTAGTAACCTCCTATGATCCTATGATCAAAGGTAATACATACCTGTGTGCAGTTCTTATTGTAAATGGAATCACCCATACTGAGTCAGAAGATATAACAAATGTACTGGCCAACAAATTCAATTCCAACTTTACCCCTCTCCCCCCCCAACCTTCCCTCAGGAAATACCATCAAATGTAATTCCCCCTGCTACCACTAGGGAACAGGTCCTTAATGCTGTCTCTAAGGCCAAGAACACTGTATCAGTGGGCCCAGAAAATATCTCAGGATGCCGTTCTAAATAGCATGAAACATGACCTATCAGGCCTTCTGGAATTGCTATTTAACTGTAACCTCCAAACAGGCTTTGTGCATCATGAATGGAGAATAGCAACAGTCATCCCTCTGCACAAAGGTAGGCTGTCTACAGACCTATAAGTCTCACTAGTCTTATATGCAAACCCATGGAAATAATTATCACGGAAATTATCAATAATGATATAGTAAACCTCAAGACACTGGACCCAACCCAGTTTGGTTTCATGAAGGACAGGACATGCCTACTCAACCTGGTGGACATCCTTGAGAAGGTCACCAAAGCAATAGATGAGGGCAAATGGTTCATACTGCCTGCCATGACCTGGCCAAGGCATTGTTGACAAACTCAGGAGGTTACGTACAAACCCATATATCACCCGGTAGATAGCCAACTGGCTCACAGACAGGACTCAAGAAGTTAGAATTGGGGCGTCCACTTCTACAAAGTGGTCAGTCACAAGTGGAGTCCCTTAGGTATCAGTCCTTGGAAAGTTCCTTTTTGGCATTTACTTCTCTGATGTCAAAGCAAATATCAGTGGTCTCTGGCTGACTAAACTTGCAGAAGATTGTAATTTGGGGCTGTCACTGAATCTCACACTAACACAGATGTTCTCTGGGAAGAGCTGACAAAGACAAACAACTTGTGTGAGAGCCATGGACTGAAATTAAATACCAACACATGCATAATAGTATCCTTTGGGAAGTTATCCACCCCAGGTAACTATCACATTGACAACATACCCCTTAGTGCTGACCCAGCAGTTAGGAACTTAGGGACATACATAGACAATAATCTAATCTTTGACCATCAAGTGTCTACAGTAGTGAGGAAATCATTATATATTGCAAAACTTATAAACAAAGGTATGGCCCAAGGAAGTCATTGTTCCACTGTGTTTGGCATTCATCAAACCTATCACTGAGTACAATGCCCCCTTTCATATGTACCTGACCAGGCATATCCAACTACTGGAATGTCCACAGAGGTTTCTCACTAAAAGAATACAGGGCATAAGTAAAATGTCCTATGCAGACCACCTCAAGGCCCTATCCATGTATTCTGTCTCCTACAGGCTGTTGAGGGAAGATCTATGCCTGGTATACAGGGCATTTTCAAGCCCCACTTTGATGTATCTCTTGCATATCCACAAAACAAACAGTACCAGAATTTCCAATTCTAAAGACTTTAACCTTGCCTGTGATATAAATAGGACCTTCTGGAGAGACAGGTATGTATCCTTGAGACTACCCCATCTCTGGAACAGGGTCCCCATCCATGTGAGGCAGAGCTCCTCCCTAACCCAATTTAAGTGTAACTTGGACAAATGGATGGGGAACAGGAAATTCATCCCTGGCTTGGCATCTATATCTCTAATGGACACGGGCAGCTTGTAACTGGTTCATCTCCCAGGCCTGTCTTTGTAAATGGTTCATCTCCCAGGCCTGTCTTTGTAAATGGTTCATCTCCCAGGCCTGTCTTTGTAAATGGTTCATCTCCCAGGCCTGTCTTTGTAAATGGTTCATCTCCCAGGCCTGTCTTTGTAAATGGTTCATCTCCCAGGCCTGTCTTTGTAAATGGTTCATCTCCCAAGCCCCTTCTCACACTTATCAAGGGTACCAGAACTTTACAGATATTTTGGATGCATGGCTAGGGTGAAAAGGGCCCCTGTGGTCATTAGCCTAGTAAATACCTATGAACCTATAATATTTGGTCCTGTGCACATTAGAGAGTTCTGTCATGTGCCGTGTATGGCCAAATCCCTTTTCCTTTTGCAGAAAGACATTGGCACCTGTTACAGATAAAATATTTGCAAGAATCTAACTGAAGGTACCAAGTGCTTCTTTACAGAATATGTTCATGTTGCATAAAAATGGAAATTTATTTTTCATTTATGTATGTATGTATTTATTTATTTAGCCAATTTGAAACCAGGTAATTATTTTCCTGGATGAAAAACTAAATCCAGTAATTGGTTTATACCATGTCGTACCTGTTAAGCAAAAGAAGAGAGATTCAAACCCCCAGTTACTGACAATTATAGTATAATTTGTGAATCCATGATGATGCTCCATTTCAAGTGATCGCTGGTAATATTGATATTTTCAGTTCCCTAATTTTTTTGGTGGGTATATTTTAATCCATACAGTAGGCATAAAAATTAGTTTACAAATAAGATCCCTTATATAAGTGAAACAAAATGACAAATGTTGAGGACAGTTTATTATTTAGTGACTGATGTGCTTTAGAATCTTTTTACCTATACAGATAAAGATTTTTTTTCTGTCCAGGGAACACTGCTATCTTCCAGTAAAGAATTCTTCATATAGCAATTGATCTTCATTAGTTTGCCAGACAGTCGAATTCAATGAAGTATTATCAGTCTGAATTTTTTTACAGAGGGGCATGCGGGACTGTGTTAGAATAAAGTGAACCTGGATTAAGGTTTATGCAATTACAATCGGTGAGCGGTGCTTCCCCTCACCATGAGAGAGAAATTTGCCACTAACAGCTTTCATGAGCTCTGTTTCACAACCAAAAGAGTAACACTTTGGATTTCTAAAAAACATTGTACCTACACCAACTTCATCTCTGTTTCATTGAACCAAAATATCCTGAAGTTTCATCCTGATTAATCAAACTGTTCAAAGCCTCAGCTTGATAAAAAAAAAAAAAAAAAAAAAACTCATATAAAATATAAGCAAGTTGGCAATCCCAATATTGTGTTATTGTCCTCCAGGAGACTTATCACTGAATCCAAATAGTGTAGTTGAACTTAATCTCTTCTGCTTTAAACTTGGCTAACTGTAAGCTAAGGGTCTACTATGTGTGCTTGAGACACATTGCTCAAGCCATCCTCACTGCCTCTCACTCATTTTGGCAAATGCAGTAAATCCCACTAACTCAGGCCATAGCCCTGCCAGAGCTCTGATCCTAAACCCTAAAACTTCTACCCATTCCTTAACTCTAAAGTCCTCCATGTGTCCATAAACCTAAAATTCACTTCCCCCTCCCTAAGCCTAAATTGTTTTTTCCCCTCCCTCTTATCCATGATCGGTCCCGAAACATAAAATCCCCTTCCCATCTATAACCTCAAAGTCTCAGTCACTTCTTAAATCTAAAATTACCTCCCACCTCCCTAATCCTAAAGTCCAAGATTGCTTGCTAATCCTAAAATACCCATTCTCCTCCCTAACCATAAAGTTCTCCATCTGCCTACTCTACATTCCCCGTTCCCCTCCCTAAACCTAACAATGCCCTACCTGTTCCCCTTCCCCAGTTATGTAACACACTCGTTCTTTTTTCACTTTGAATCCTAGGATGCAAGCATTTTGTGAGCAGCTGCTTGGCTGAGCTCCTATTTTAGTTCAAACACAAGCAGATGTTTGCATGAGCTAACAGCTGCAGAGCCCCTGGCTGCCATTTAGTGAAATATGAGCAGTTGGGACTTGAGCAGTGGTAGTGATCCCATAAAGTAATGGTGTGATCCCATAAGGTAATGGCAGTGATCCCATAAGGTAATGGTGTGATCCCATAAGGTAATGGTAGTGATCCCATAAGGTAATGGTGTACAACCCAATTGTTTAATGTTGACGTTTTACTGGTTTGCTGTGTAGCTACTTTTAGCTGACTCTGTACATCGAACTCTTGAAGTGAACTGCTTTGATTTTCCTGATCAAATATGTATCTTTAATTTGCCATGTATTTTATATGGTATACATTTTTATTTAATTGCAAAATCTGAAATATATACTACAGAAAAATGTTTATCACTTTGTAAACTAGAAACAAAGTAGAAAATTACAGAATGTAGCCTTGCTGGTATGTACAAGACAATATATACCATCTGTAGAACTAGATAAATTAAATTTTATATTCAATATATGAATAGACGTACGTCATGCACTGCCTATATTCTTCTTGCTTGGTGAAGCTTGTTGGAGGAGCACAGCGTTCCATATATATTGGTGCAATGGAACCCAAGATGTAGTCACCATCCATAAAATATCCATTGGAACCTGGAAGGGACAGCTTACAGCCAGGAGCAGTGAGTCTGTATCCCAAACAAAATAGCAATGACAAAGTGAATGAAATCCATGCTGCTATTCCTAAAGGAGAGATTTCAAGAAAGTATAAAGAAAAATGAAAAGAAGAAAACTAAATTAACATATCTAGCTAAAGGAAATGGTGGTGATGTGTTCATTTTATTCAGCAAATGAGGCAGAAAGTGCAGTCATTATTAGGCAACCTGATATTTTGTTAATATAATACAGGCAGAACAAAGTACCATACTGTGAATACAGTATTCTCAACACAGAAGATAATGTTCATTTGGGTAGATCATGCTTGGTTCAATCATGCAGTGTCCCTTTAAACTGTAAGCTTTTGCTTATCCACTCTGTAGTACTTACGGCAGAAATGTATCAGCTTCTCTACTCCTGCAAAGCAAATACAGTTATAAATCCTTCAGTGTGAAAGACTGGCACTTCAGAGAATTGAGTCCTGTATTGTCTGTTGAATATAAGAATGTATGACTCTATTTACTGTTCTGTGCATCGTATTTTAAATCAATTTGACCCAGCCAAATTCTCTTCTAGATACTGTTCTATGTGCCATCTCTGCACAACCTAAGTCATGAAGAAACAGGTTCTTTTGGAGCAGCTCACTCACCTGAACATCAAATTGCTATATTAATAAATATATTTATACAGGTATACCTAAATATCATTATATCTATTTAGTTGCTTACTGCATTCTTAACTTCAGTACAGTTGTAAAACTACAAGTTCTGTAGACATTTAGTGCCAGTTAATACTTCAAATGGAAATAAAATAGAAATAAACAACAGTAGCTGAAAATGAAATCACTGAAGATAAATATAAATATGTTAAAAGAACAGTGGCAAATACTCATTGCACAATGTAACTATATGGCAGATTAGTTACAGAGGTGTTCCAAAAAGTCTCAAAATTACTTTAAATGGCACCATCGTTTTATCTGTAGTTTGAGTAAATGCAGTTCAGTAGCAGTTACACTTTCACTCTCATGTACTACCATGTTTCATGTACTTGGAGTTAGTAATATATACTCAGGGGCACTATCAGGGAAGTAGCCATAGGAAATGCCCTTTTCTGAATATTCTTTGTGATAAAAAAAAAAAACAAAAAACTGTTAAGTCAGTATAGCAAAGTGCCATCACCAAATTGCTTGTTCGATTAAAAGGCTAATAAAATTACTGAATAATCCTATCAATTTAGCAACTTTTCTGCTGGTACAATGAAGTAATGTCTAGTAAATATATACTCAAAAGTACTTTAGAATCAAATACTGAAATCTTTAACTACCCTAGACATCTTATGTTGGACACGCTAAGCAATATAATTACACGTTAGGGAAGAATTTATTTTATACAGTGCATTGAGCAGTTTCCCATCCATTAGAAGAAGATGAGAAAACACTCAACTTTGTTAATTGAAGAGCTGTATAATATGAACACTGTTGTACCAGTATTCAGTCTAAAGCAAGACTTTTACTCAGACTGCTAGACTTTCTGCATTTGTTGGTGTGCACAGTTAACTCAGTGCACTAGAATCAAATAATTCTAATTAATTAATTAACTAATTCAAGAAAACCAAAAAGCTCTTTGTTTAAAGATTCAAAAGAGCCAAGACATTAAGCACAATTTTACTTAAAATCTTCCACTGTATTGTTTTTTGATCTATCAAGTAATTAACCTCTGCAATACATAATAATGCACATTTCATCAAGGTAAAAGAACAGCATATTTCATAAATATTTCTGCACAATTTTTGTCTCAGAAGCTGCTACACTGATTATTGTCAACATCTTCATAAAATGCTATAAGCTGGAGGCACATTTCAGGGGTACAACAGGATTTTAACATGATTGTGCATCTGCGTAACCCATGTGTCTAATAATAATACTGCTTGGAATTCTACCAACTTGTTTTGATTTGTTATTACTGAGTATCTGATCTGACAGTGCAAATATGTATATAGTGCTCATAACAGGCAGTCTTTAAGGAAGGGATTGTAGATCATTCTGTGCATTGTATCTGGTCAGCCACTGTGGCTGGATAGCATGTGCATCTTGGTTGCTGAGCACATTTGAGATTTATGCCATTTTTTGTAGTAATTCAGAATGCAGCATAAATGGAGATGCACATGCAAGTGTGTTTGAAATAACAAGTCAGCCAGTTAGCTTATGAAGTTCAAAGTATATTTTCCAGTTACAGCTACTGATGTGCTTATGTACAATAAATGACTTGAATGCATACCCAGCATCAGTATCTCATTTGATATACGAAGCATGCAACATGGTGTCAGAATGGGATCCGAATTTGTAGCAGCTTATAAACCATGAGGCATACAGTTAGTAGTGCAGATATATACAGCAGCCAACTCATCCAAAGGTCAGTGGTTATTCAAAGGTACTTAAACTCATTTAAATGATTTTTCAGTTGCTGAATAAGTGGCAAAGCATTCAAAATTTTCAAAATAATTACCAAGATAAACGAAATGTCCAAAATAGCAACATATTGATAAAAGTATTCGAAATAATTACAGAAGTGCTCAAAATAATTTTCCAAACTGTTTAAAATTTAGGGAAAGGCTAAAATGATCAAACTTTTTTTGCAATGTACTACTTTTTTGCATTAACTAAAACTTTTTGAAGTATCTAAAGTTTTTGGAATGTTTGCAGTGTTGAAATAAAGCCTTCTCAGAGAGATTTTTGTACAGTTGGGCATAATTACAAGTACCTGGTCTATGTAGTTATTTAAATTAATTTTGTTGTTATGGCAGAGGAATTTTGCAGACCTGGACCACTAGTGTTGGATAATAATATTGCTGAGAACTGGTGAGTGTTTGAGTAAGAATATGATATTTTCATATAGGCTGTATTTTCTGATAAAGACGCATGTACAAAGGCATTCATACTTTCGAAGCCATTGAGAGGGAATGCTCATTTGTATATGCACCTGCCGTATATGCAGGGGAGGGGAGAACTGCCATATTGTGATTTCAGATGAAATGCAGGAAGACCATGAGTGCTTAAAAAATAAATTTAGAGAAATGTGTAACCCTCAAACAAATATTACAATGGAAAGGCACATGCTCTACACAATAAATCAAATGCCTGGTGAAACTATAGCAGCATATAATACTCACTTAAGAAATAAAGCAATATTGTGCAGATTTGGTTATCTTAGAGATGAGTTGATAAAAGACAGGCTTGTGTGTGGTGTTAATAATGATGCAGAGAGAAAGATTTTGCTTTGAGACAGTGATTTAACACTGAGCAAAGCCATTGAGATTTGTCAAATACATGAGCTTACACAAAAGCATAAGAATATGGTGATACGAATGAGAAGAGCATGCATGACGTTTCTGCCAGTGCAAATGTTGATAGTGTACAACATAAAACTAAGATGAAAAAGAAATATAAACAAAAGGGTGTGGCAGCAAACAACCTCATTGGTAACTGTCATAACTGTGGAGGTGGTCATGAACCTAAATGAAAGAAATGCTTAGCTTTTAGTCAGCAATGTCACAAATGTAAAAAGTGGCACATACTTTTATTAAAAGAGAGCATTCAAAGAAGCAAGTAGATCAGACAGGAAGTGGTGAGCAAACTTTCTATGTTGATGTGATCAATGAAAATGTTAACACAGTAGATTATCAGTTGGCAGCAAAGAGTGAAATATTTTGCACTGTACGGATTGATGGAAAGCCTGTAGAGCTTAAAGTAGACACTGGATCCAAGTGCAATGTTATAGCAGTACATATGTTTGCCAACGTAAAAGCTGGTGAGAAACTTGATTCAGCAAAGTATGTAAAACTAGTTGCTTATGGTGGTGAAGAGATTCAAACTGATGGTGCATTACTTCTGACATGCCATTCTGCTGGGAACAGCTATGACTTGCAGTTTTATAGTCAAAAGACATGCAGTCATTGTTAGGCCTCAAACACAGTCTGAGAATGGCAATAATTTCATTTAATAAAGAAGTCAACCATATAAGTCTGAACAACAAAGAAAGTTTTACACAGAATATTTTTAGTGAATATGCTGATATTTTCAAAGACGAGCTTGGCAAACTTCCAGTCACTTATTTCATGAAGTTAAACCATGAAGTAAGCCCAGTTGTCAGTCCAGCAAGGAAAGTTCTGGTAGCAATGGAGAGCAATGTAAAAGAAGAACTTGTCAAAATGGTTAATTTGGGTGTCCTTACTCTAGTAAAATAACTGACTGAATGGGTATCCTCCATGGTCGTAGTTCATAAGAAAAGCTTAGATGATATTCAAATATCTATTAATGTGAGACACTTAAACAAAGCACTTATCCAATCCATGTGGTAGAAGAAGTAGCTGCTCTGATGTCAAATGCCACTGTTTTTTCAGTATTAGATGCAAAAAGTTCATTTTGGCAAATTTTACAGGGTCACAGATCTTCAGTGTTAACCACTTTCAGTACACCATTTGGTAGATACAGATTTTTGAGAATGCCGTTAGGAATAAATTCTGCCAGTGAGGTATTTCAACGTGCAATGGACCAAATTATTTCTGGTTATCCATGTGCTGTTAGAGTAGACGACATTATTGTAGGGCACAATGATGATGACGAACATGATAGAAACCTCAGGAAAGTACTAGACTGTGCACATGAAGTAAATCTTAAACTGAATCCTCAGAAATGCAGATTCAAACTGAAAGAGCTTACTTATGTGTGTCATTTGTTTCCCACTTCTGGCTTAAAATCAGATCTGTCTAAGCAAGGAACAATTCTTGAGATGCCAGTTCCAGAAAATGTCACATCTTTACAACATTTTCTTGGTATGGTCTTGGTATTTAGGAAAGTTCATCCCAGACATGAGTGAGCTTTCAGCACTGTTATGTGAGTTGACACAAAATATAAATTGGTTCTGGTCGGAAAAACACCAAACAGCATTTGACATTCTAAAACAGAAAAAAATGCCAGTCCATCCACCTTGAGATTTTATGATGTTCACAAACCTGTAACTCTTTTGTATGATGCTTCAAAGTATGGTCTTGGTGCAGCACATCTTTAATTTAACTTACTCAAACTGAAATTCAGTATGCACAAACTGAAAAAAAAACTTTTGGCAGTAGTGTTCGCACATTCGAAGTTCAGTGGTTATGTTTATGGCAAACTATCCAAATAGAAACTGATTACCAACCTCTACTAACAATTCTTAAAAAGCCAATATCTATAGTCCCAGCACGCTTACAATGCATGATTTTAAAATTACAAAAGTACAATTTCAATATTGTCTGTACAAAAGGCAAATTTCTATACCTTGCTGATGCCTTGTCAAGAGCACCCAGGCAAACAATAGAACAGCATGACAATGAGAAAGCAGACTTCAAAGTCATGAGAGTCATGGAAGTCAGAAATGTTTCCACATCACATCTTGATGAACTTGGAAATCATACAACTTCAGACCCAATTCTCCAGAAGCTGAAAAACATAATTAGTCAAGGCTGGCCAGCATGACAAACCAGTTTACCCCTTGACATACTCAGCATTACAATAGGAATATGTTAAAATATTGCATCGTGGTCACCTGCATACTGATTCAACCAAAAGAAGAGCAAGTGGCATTGTATTTCATTTTTCTATGTCAAAAGATATAGAGAAGGAAACTCTAGCATGTTCAATTTGCAACAGCAGTAAATCATACCAACAAAAAGAACTACTTAAGGTAAGCCAGATTCCTGAATTACCATGGTTGACTGTTGCTACTGGTATTTTCGGATAGAATGGTCAACATTACTTAGTGTTAGTAAACTCTTATTTGAATTGGTTTGAAATTGACTTTCTTCCTAACCTAACATTTAGCACTGTCATTACAAAATTCAAGAGATATTTTTCTGTCCATGGTAGTCTGCACAAAGTTGTTTCTGACAATATTGCACAGTTTACAAGTCAGCAGTTCAAGAAATTTGCTGAGTCTTAGGACTTTGTCAATGTTACTAGTAGTCCTGAGTATCCACCATCCAATGGATTATCTGAGCATGCAGTTCAAACTGCAAAGTACTTGGAGAAATCCAAGAGAGATGGTACTGATGATTTTCTTAACCTTCTTAATCTCAGAAACATTCCTTGAGATAATTTGCTTGGTTCACCTACTCCAAAACTAATGTCCAGACAGCCTAGAACAACTCTTCTGATCAGTAAACAATTACTGATACCAAACGCAAAGAACAGCAGAATGGTTAAGACTCATCCTTTGAGAAAACACCAGTCACAAAAGTTGTACTACAATAAATCCAGCAAACCTCTCAGACCATTAAGACAAGGAAAGATTCTGAAAATGGAAGCATCTAAAGGATATGGCTGAGTGGAAATCATCAAGAATATTTGTGATGAACCAAGATCTTACACTATGGAATCTGAAGGAATGGTTTTAGAAGGATTCAGATATACATACTACTAGTCTCCGAATGTGATGCAGCAGATTGCCTGTGCCACTGATTCTGTTTCTTGGAATGACTCTACACTTGTTCGAATTCCAGAGGACAGTGTACTTTCTTCAAGTAATCCTGATGTAATCCCTGAAGTTCTACTTGTAAAAGAATCCCCAAAGACAGTCCCTGTCACTAAACCCAGTCAAAGTTTTTATGTAACCAGATAGGGTAGAATTTCCAGACCCAATCCAAAATACGCAGCGACTTGGACTTGAATTCATTTGTTGTTAAATTTTGATGTGATATCTAGCTTATAAAATATCTTGTTCGCCTATTGCATGTCGAACAAATCAAAGATGGAGGATGTAGATCATTGCATGTATTGTACCTGGTCAACCATTATGGCTGAATAGCATGTGCATGTAGGTTGCAGAGCACGTGTGAGATCGGTGCCATTTTGTGTAGTCAGAGTGAATGCAGGCATGAATGGAGATACACATGCACGTGTGTTTGAAGTAACAAGTCAGTCAGTTAGCTTATGAAGTTTGAAGTATATGTTCCAATTATAGCTCCTGATATGTGTATGTACAATAAATTGCTTGAATGCATACCCAGCCTCAGTGTCTCATTTGATACACGAGACATGCAACAAGGTCCTTTTAAGTTTAAGCTGTCCTGCCTCTATCCTTCAAAGATTATTATACATAGTCTAATAAATGACTTATAAAGAAGCTATTACAGGATTAAATTTTGATTAAAATAATTAAGGACAATAATGTACTACCAAATAGCCTTCCCATAAGGAAGAATATTAGAATAGAAGCAGAGAACAAATAATATCTCCTAGCATTATTGATATCATATCAGTGACACATGCATCAAACAAGACATCATGGGATGCTGGTGTGAGACAAGACAAGTACTGGTCTTCATAGGTATTAGAGAAATTTCAATAAAATGCTTCTTCTGGAAAGAAGATCTTATTATATGCTGGTACTTTGACCTCTTCCCGAAGATCTGATTCTTAGGTAAATAACTTACACATAGCTGTAACTTCTCCTCACCAGACTTGGAGAACCAGAGATATGACTTCCATTAAACATTACTTCATTACTAGGTATTATCTTGAAAGATGCCTGTTGTCTAGGCCTGGTAGTTTTGTTTGCGTTTCCTATGTTTCCGGCGGCCATTTTCTGCTGATAGTCTGTCTTCATTATTATTGAGAGTAACAAGGCCTCCTGACCTTCTGTAGTACGAGTGATTGGGTAATAGCAGGGGCTGAGTAGTAATTTAATCTTCTAACTCTTCTATCCTTACTGGTATATAAACCCTGTGTCTTGAAATGGGTGTGCTTGTATTTATCAGGCTGTTTATTGTATTTCATTACTGAAACTAAGTGGAAATTCCTTAAGATTCCCAGAGCAGGATACGTTTTTTCTTACACTTATTTCACTGAACTGCACTTCTGAAACCCTTATAATTGTGCTATACAGTTGATATACTACATTTTGCACTGTTATAAAGCTTTTTTATTGTTTTACTGCATTTGTTTACTGTTTTATACTGTTTTAACTGTATTTTTCATTGCTAGATACTGTTTCATTACTCTAATTGCAAGTTTAGTGAATTACTTAACTGTAAACTGCTTTTTTCATACTGAGAGTTGTGTTTTCTGTTTGTGAGTGCTCTATCCGAGTTTTTCTGTGCATTTTTGATTTTTTGAGGTGTCTGTGTTCTACAGCTAGGGACTGTAATAGTGTACATTACTATAATTGTCTGTTTACAGTTAAAAGCATTCTCTAGAGTCTGCTTGCTCCTTGATCTGTTTAAAACATTAATTTAGTGGCTACAGCTAGGAACTGTAATAGTGTGCATTACTATAATTGCATTTTTATTTAATTACTAAATTGTAAACTGCTTTTTCATAATAAGACTTGTATATTCTCTTTGTGAGTGTTCTTTCTATGCTTTTAAAGTGAGGTTTCTGTGTTCTGCTCAGGTGGCATAATCTTGATAGAGGCCTGTTGTCTAGGCCTGGTAGTTTTGTTTGAGTTTCCTGTGTTTCTGGCAGCCATTTTCTGCTGATAGTCTGTCGTCATTATTATTGAGAGTAACAAGGCCTCCTGACCTTCTGTAGTACGAGAGATTGGGTAGTAGCAGGGGCTAAGTAGTAATCTGATCTTCTAACTTTTCCATCCTTACTGGTATATAAACCCTGTGTCTTGAAAAGTTTGTGCTTGTATTTATCAGGCTGTGGATTGCATTTCGTTACTGAAACTAAGTGGAAATTCCTTAAGATTCCAAGAGCAGGATAAGTTATTTCTTACACTTATTTCACTGAACTGCACTTCTGAAATGCTTATAATTGTGTTATACAGTTGACCTACTACATTTTGCACTGTTGTAAAGCTTTTTTACTGTTTCACTGCATTTATTTACTGTTTTAGACTGTTTTAACTGCATTTTTCATTGCTACATACTGTTTCATTGCTCTAATTGCATGTTTAGTGAATTACTTAACTGTAAACTGCTTTTTCATACTGAGAGTTGTACTTGCTGTTTGTGAGTGCTCTATCCAAGCTTTTCTGTGCATTTTTAATTTTTTGAGGCTTCTGTGTTCTACAGCTAGGAACTGTAACAGTGTGCATTACTATAATTGTCTGTTTACAGTTAAAAGCATTCTCTATAGTATGCTTGATCCTTGATCTGTTTAAAACATTCATTTAGTGGCTACAGCTAGGAACTGTAATAGTGTGCATTACTCTAATTGCATTTTTATTTAATTACTAAATTGTAAACTGTTTTTTCATACTAAGACTTGTATTTTTTCTTTGTGAGTGTTCTTTCTAAGCTTTTAAAGTGAGGCTTCTCTGCTCTGCTCAGGTGGCATAATCTTGATAGAGGCCTGTTGTCTAGGTCTGGTAGTTTTGTTTGAGTTTCCTGTGTTTCTGGCAGCCATTTTCTGCTAATAGTCTGTCTTCATTATTATTGAGAGTAACAAGGCCCCCTGACCTTCTGTAGTACAAGTGATTGGGTAATAGCAGGGGCTGAGTAGTAATTTAATCTTCTAACTCGTCCATCCTTACTGGTATATAAACCCTGTGTCTTGAAACGGGTGTGCTTGTATTTATCAGGCTGTTTATTGCATTTCATTACTGAAACTAAGTGGAAATTCCTTAAGATTCCAAGAGCAGGAAACGTTTTTTCTTACACTTATTTCACTGAACTACACTTCTGAAAGGCTTATAATTGTGCTATACAGTTGATGTACTACATTTTGCACTGTTATAAAGCTTTTTTATTGTTTTACTGCATTTATGTACTGTTTTATACTGTTTTAATTGTATTTTTCATTGCTAGATACTGTTTCATTACTCTAATTGCATGTTTAGTGAATTACTTAACTGTAAACTGCTTTTTCATACTGAGAGTTGTATTTTCTGTTTGTGAGTGTGCTCTATCCAAGCTTTTCTGTGCATTTTTTATTTTCTTGAGGTTTCTGTGTTCTACATCTAGGAACTGTAATAGTGTACATTACTATAATTGTCTGTTTACAGTTAAAATCATTCTCTAGAGTCTACTTGCTCCTTGATTTGTTTAAAACTTTCATTTAGTGGCTACAGCTAGGAACTGTAATAGTGTGTATTACTATACTTGCATTTTTATTTAATTACTAAATTGTAAACTGCTTTTTCATACTGAGACTTGTATTTTCTCTTTGTGAGTGTTCTTTCTATGCTTTTAAAGTGAGGTTTCTGTGTTCTGTTCAGGTGGCATAATCTTGATAGTGGCCTGCTGTCTAGGCCTGGTAGTTTTGTTTGAGTTTCCTGTGTTTCTGGCAGCCATTTTCTGCAGATAGTCTGTCTTCATTATTATTGAGAGTAGAAAGGCCTTCTGAACTTCTGCAGTACAAGAGATTGGGTAATAGCAGGGACTGAGTAGTAATTTGATCTTCTAACTCTTCCATCCTTACTGGTATATAAACCCTGTGTCTTGAAAAGTTTGTGCTTGTATTAATCCGGCTATGGACTGTATTTCATTACTGAAACTAAGCAGAAATTCCTTAAGATTCCAAGAGCAGGATAAGTTATTTCTTACACTTATTTCCCTGAACTGCACTTTTGAAATACTTATAATTGTGCTATACAGTTGATTGACTACATTTAGGACTGTTATAAAGCTTTGTTATTGTTTCACTGCATTTATGTACAGTTTTATATTGTTTTAACTGTATTTTTCATTGCTATATACTGTTTCATTACTCTAATTGCATGTTTACTGAATTACTTAACTATAAACTGCTTTTTCATACTGAGAGTTGTATTTTCTATTTGTGAGTACTCCACCCGAGCTTTTCTGTGCATTTTTGATTTTTTTGAGGTTTCTGTGTTCTACAGCTAGGAACTGTAATAGTGTGCATTACTATAATTGTCTGTTTACAGTTAAAAGCATTCTCTAGAGTCTGCTTGCTCCTTGATCTGTTTAAAACTTTCATTTAGTGGCTGCAGCTAGGAACTGTAATAGTGTACATTACTATAATTGCATTTTTATTTAATTACTAAATTGTAAACTGATTTTTCATACTGAGACTTGTATTTTCTCTTGGTGAGTGTTCTTTGTATGCTTTTAAATGGGTTTTCTGTGTTCTCTTCAGGTGGCATAATCTTGATAGAGGCCTGTTGTCTAGGCCTGGTAGTTTTGTTTGAGTTTCCTGTGTTTCTGGCAGCCATTTTCTGCTGATTGTCTGTCTTCATTATTATTGAGAGTAACAACACCTCCCGACCTTCTGTAGTACAAGTGATTGGGTAATAGCAGGGGCTGAGTCATAATTTGATCTTCTAACTCATGCATCCTTACTGGTATATAAACCCTGTGCATTACTATAATTGTCTGTTTACAGTTAAAGCATTCTCTAGAGTCTGAAAAATACCAGGAACAAAGTCATCACTTCGTGAGTGCCTCTCCCTATGATAGTTAAAGCAATAAAGTACAAAACAAATGTCGGGAAGGCATAGTGGCAGAAATCAATTTCTCGCATAAGCTACACGGACATATATTCAAGGTGTATAACTCTATAAGCCCTTCGGCATGACAGAAGCAATAATCCACAAGCAGTAGTCAGTCTCTCACATAAGCTGCACGAGCCTATGTTAAGATATATTACTCTCTTTCGAAAAGCCTTTTGGCACGACAAAAACAATAATCCACAAGCAGTATTCACTTCACATGGGATATTCAAGAATGACTCCTGCTCTATTTCAAAGAGCTTTATTGAATGTAAAATAGGCTAGCGCTTTCACCCAAAGGCTTCCTCAGGCCATTAAAACGTGAACAAAATTAAGTACCTTTATACACATTTCTATTACAGTTGAGGTTGGCATCACTTCCTGCCTTCGCATTAATTAATGTTATTTCATACAAATCAACTCATTAAAAATGACAGCATAATCACTCTATCCTTTCTGCGCTTTTCATTATCATTGTAAATATTAAAAGTATTGAATAAAAACTTTTATAAAGGAAAAAATAAAAATAATATTTTAATGTAATAATATATTATACGTTTTAATTCATTTATTCCTTATATTATAAATTACATAATACTTGCAATAAATCTTGTTTATATAAATGTTTATAAAAAATATATATGTTAATATTATAAAAATATATATATTCATCTGATTTTATCTATTATTATACTTTCATTCCAATCTGGTGCTAATTATACACATACATATTTTTACATACATTATGCAAGTGTCATGCATTATTAATTATTAATTATTACACTTAATTGTCATGGATAAATACAAATATATTAATTCATAGTTTTCTAGCCTTTAATACTGGCTTGATAGGAATTCTATCATTTAGCCCAGGTGGGTGATCAGCCCTCATCCTAATAATCCATTTCATTTCATTCTGTTCAGTTCTATTCTTTACATCACCACGTCTGATAGTCACATAGTTATTCTGTATCACCATGAATTTAAATGTGTGATCCATAGATGTCTCTAATGCATGTTTGGATAGGGCATTATTATGTGATTTTATTTTTATATTATATAGGTGTTCTCTAATACGGTCCCTTAGTCATCTATCTGTTTTGCCCACATAAAATGCAGGGCAATTTTTCCAGGTAGCCAGATAGACAATGTTGGCCGTGTTACATGTAGCCTGTGCTGAGAATGTATAACACTGTTGAGTAATAGGATGAATAAACCTTGCTGTTTCATCAATAGATGTGCAGTATCTACATTTCTGGCAAGGCTTAGTTACACCAGTTGAACAATTTAGATGTCCATATCCTGCCCTATTTGGGCCACATAACTTTCTATATAAATTCATCTTATTTTTGTACGTAAATTTTGGGTTAATGCCTACTACTTCTAGAATTCTATGGTCCACTGTCAATATTCCCCAGTATTTTTGATATGCTTCTCGTTTATGTGCCACATCCTGTGTGTGGTATATAATTTCCCTAACTTCTCCAAATTTTCCAGATCTTTTATTGCTGTTATCTATTTTTTTCCATTTATAATATCTGTGACTTGAACCCTTTCGCTCCTGTCAGCAAAATATGGGTACGCTACATTTTCTCTCATTTCTTCTATTTTCCTAAGCTCTTCATTAACTTCCCTTGGTTTATATGATCTGTCCAATAGTTTTTGCTTCAAATCTGCAAGTTCATTCTTGTATCCTATATATGTAGAGTTTAAGCGTGATACTCTCATTGCTTGTCCTCTAATTATATTTTTAAAAATGTATCCTGGGTGCATACTATTTCTATGCAATAGTGAATTCCTGTAACAATTTTTTCTATATACTCCAGTATTAAGGAGTCCACTAGATAACTTTTCCACATATACATCCAGGTACGGAATATAATTCTCTGATGCTTCCATGGTAAATTTTAAGTAATGTGTCAATGAATTTACCTTTCCCAAGAATACATTCAGTTCTTTCTCTTCTGAATTCCAAACAAGAAAAGGTCGTCTACAAAACGTGTATAAAATTCTACATTTTGTTTGAATTCATTCATTTCAAACAGGTACCTCACCTCCCAATCTGCCATAACAAGATTGGCGTAGCTGTTGGCACAAGAAGTGCCCATAGCTACGCCATCTTTTTGTATATACACTTGACTGTTGAATGTAAAGACATTATTAGACAAAACCAGTTCCAATAAATCACATATCACATCAATCTGAGCTGGTGTACTTGACTGATGTGCATGTAAACGACTACAAATACAATCAATTCCCTCCTTATTAGGAATGGTTGTAAATAATGATTGTACGTCTAATGTAGCTAACCAATTGGTTCTTTCAGCGGGCCTTATCATTATATTCTGATCATTAGTCAATGCTCTCAGTGCCTCCCGCTCTTTAAATTTCAAATTACCAGACCATCTTTTATCCCTGTTCCTTTTTTCATTTTCATATAACTCCTGTTCTACCAATTTGGAGTATGCATCAAGCAACGGATGCAAATTAGGGATATATGTACTAGTTTTTTTAAAAGGATATCTCTCACTTTCATTCTTACCAAAGTCTAGTTTTAATTGTATGTTTTGTATAAATAGCTTTAAATCAACGATCATCTCTGTTATATCACTTTTGGTAGATGGAATGAATGTAAGGCCTTTTTCCAAGACTGTGCATTCATCCAAAGTGAGTTCCCTTTTAGAAATGTTCCATATCAGGGATCGTTGGTTCCTTGCCATATCTTTTTGAGTGTTGGTCCTACATACTTTTGGTCGGCTGCTCTCTTTTTCTGCCATCCCCTGCTCATAGAACGGTCCCTTCCCCTTCTCCACTGATCTACTATGGGGAAAGGGGCCTTATTGGAACTACCAGGCCCCAACTGAACTTGATTAGTATTAGACACCTTTTTTCTCACTGATACTTCATTTGTATCTTGTTCTATTGGTTCTGTTAAGACGTCTAAATCTTCTACTGACGTCAATTTCTTATCAGTATAATTATTGACTTTTAATTCAGGTGTTAATAAAGAAATTTCATCATTAACATTTTCATTATGTACTATTGCTGTCGTAACTATTACTTTCCCATTTTTATTTATATTATTACCTATTCTGCTAACTTCTATACCATTTTTATCATTAGCAGAACTTTCTAAGTGGGTGTTATTTATTTTATTGTCTGTAATACATGTTTCACCCTTACCATCTTCTGTAACAGTTTTCACTTGGTTAGTTTTAGCGTTGACCTTCTGCCAAGGGAAGACCTGTCCTCTATTAAAATCTTGTATATCCCTTCTAATTTTGTTTTGTTTCTGTTCTAATAGCTTCTTTTCATATAAATAAACATTATCCAGCAATTTTTCAAATATAGTATCAAGTACTTTACAAGGGTACAATTCATACAAATGCAGTTGTTGCTCTTTTACATGCTCTCTCAAAGCTATTTCTTGTGGCAGAAAATAGGCATTTAAAAGTTCCATATATCGTGTACTTGTCTCTATGTTTATCTGTTGCCACATGTACAATAGAACAGGATAAAGAGTACCTGTGGTCGGCATTTTTAATACGCGCAACCCACGTGGAATAATTTTCCATTCTATGCAGACCTCGAAGTGCTGCCGTTGCAGTTGAAGTCATTTTAACTTAATAAAGTCAAGTTCCATTTGATGTAGGAGCGTTGATAAACCCTTATAGTCTATTTCAGCAGTGCCATCATCCATCGGTTGGGAAGTGACATCATATGCTAACAGGGGATTCACTTCTCCTGCAACTGCATTCTCAAATCTTGTTCTGCTGTTCCGGTTATCTTCTGGTTTATATGGCAGTTCAATAGATATTGTAGATGATTCTGCCATCCTCACGATGTGGTAGCAAAAATAAAATATGAAAAATACCAGGAACAAAGTCACCACTTCGTGAGTGCCTCTCCCTATAATAGTTAAAGCAATAAAGTACAAAACAAATGTCGGGAAGGCGTAGTGGCAGAAATCAATTTCTCGCATAAACTACACGGACATATATTCAAGGTGTATAACTCTATAAGCCCTTCGGCATGACAGAAGCAATAATCCACAAGCAGTAGTCAGTCTCAGATACGTATTTTATAAACAAGTTGTATTGCAAGTATTATGTGATTTATAATATAAGGAATAAATTAATTAAAACGTATAATATATTATTATATTAAAATATTATTTTTATTTTTTCCTTTATGAAAGCTTTTATTCAATACTTTTAATATTTACAATGATAATGAAAAGTGCAGAAAGGATAGAGTGATTATGCTGTCATTTTTAATGAGTTAATTTGTATGAAATAAGATTAATTAATGCAAAGGCAGGAAGTGATGCCAACCTTAACTGTAATAGAAATGTGTATAAACGTACTTAATTTTGTTCACGTTTTAATGGCCTGAGGAAGCCTTTGGGTGAAAGTACTAGCCTATTTTACATTCAATAAAGCTCTTTGAAATAGAGCAGGAGTCATTCTTGAATATCCCATGTGAAGTGAATACTGCTTGTGGATTATTGTTTTTGTCGTGCCAAAAGGCTTTTCGAAAGAGAGTAATATATCTTAACATAGGCTCGTGCAGCTTATGTGAGAGACTGACTACTGCTTGTGGATTATTGCTTCTGTCATGCCGAAGGGCTTATAGAGTTATACACCTTGAATATATGTCCGTGTAGTTTATGTGAGAAATTGATTTCTGCCACTACGCCTTCCCGACATTTGTTTTATTCTCTAGAGTCTGCTTGCTCCTTGATCTGTTTAAAACTTTCATTTAGTGGCTACAGCTAGGAACTGTAATATTGTGCATTACTGTAATTGTCTGTTTACAGTTAAAAGCATTCTCTAGAGTCTGCTTGCTCCTTGGTATGTTTAAAACTTTCATTAATGGCTACAGCTAGGAACTGTAATTATTCCCACCAACCTTCCCTAATGTGGTGTTCTTATACTTGGTGGCTTTGCAGTGGCACCATAAAGACTACTCTTCAAATCTTCCCTTGCAACTAGCCAGCTTTTACATTTTAGCACTCAAATCTGTTTCTTTGAGCTCAGCACTTATTCAGAATTCATTGTAAGCACTAAATAAGCTACAAATTACTACAGCACTCAACTTTCCTCACTTGTCTAGAGGAAAACAGTTTTTTGTACTTAATAAATAAGCACCTATCCAGGCATGTCTAAAGGTCAGCTCCCGGTGTTTTCTCCTGTCTACCTGATGAATCTGGGAATCTTGGGATAATGCAGCAATTCCCTCATGTACACAGACAATCCTCTCCTCCTACCACCCACCCAACACTTTGACCTGTGAGAGATGCACTTATATAGCCAAACTGGAAGCAAAGCTCTCTTCACCGAAGACTGTTCTAGACAGTCAAGAGTAGAAGGTAAACACTTGCACCGCACTCATCACATAGTCCCTCAAAACCTACACCACCAAAACACACAGACACAGAAGCACAAAACACACACCTACATTCGTGGAGGCTCTCAGTAAAAATATGCTTAAACAACCAACACCTCCAAAGCAGAAATGCAAGCAACCTCCACCTACCAACACAACTCAAATGACACATAGCCGACATACTCAGTATGCCACTCAACTACAGCTCATAAGACATAACGTACCCAACACTTTAATCATAGGTGACTCTATAGTCAGGCACACTGATGTTCCACTCACCAGGCTAAACAAGGAGAAAGTTACTGTCAGCTGCCTGTCGGGTGACAGGATCCGCCACATAACGCACACACTCAGGTCACTCCACAACAAGTACAAATATTGCTCTGTCATTGTCCATGTTGGTGTGAATGACCTGAGATATATCTCCCTGGACTACATGAAAAGAGACATGGAGGAGCCCAGGCAGGTATGACCCTAGCCCTGAGCAGCATCCTGCCATCACCCACAATGATACCACAGTAGTTGTAGACCAGGGAGGTATGACCCTATCCCTGAGTAGCATTCTGCCATCACCCAGAATGATACCACAGTACAAGGACAAAATGATTGACTTCAACAATTGGCTAAGCTTCTGGTGTCATTCTAAGGGAATCCAGTATCTGTCTGCCTGGGATGACATGATTGACAGACCATTCTGCTTTGCAAAGATGATCTGCACCTGTCGCCCTTAGGATTTTGAACACTGGCAAAAGCTCTTGCCACCCCTATAATGCCTTTTTTAGGCAAGGTTCAAATGACAAATTCACCACCGTAACAGGTACAAGCAAGCAAAATCTGAGGACAATGCTACTCAATGCTAGAAGTCTAAACCTCAAAATGCACTCACTCGAGGCACTCCTTAAAATGGAGAACATCGACATCTGTGCAGTGAAAGAGACCAGGTTTGAAGCTCCAGAGAGCACCCCTGCATTACCAGGCTATAATTCATACCACACCTTTCGGCCACCAAATCCTGACCGAAACACTAAAGGTGGAGGCATGTCCATATTCATTAAGGATGTCCACACCTCCAAGCTAGTTGCTCAGCATAATGCATCCGAGATTATCCAAGTTCAACTAACTCTTGGCAAAACCACAATCCAGATTGTAGCTTGCTACAACCCCCCCCCCCCACCATGCCCCAGTATTCTCACTCCTCTTTTCTTGATACACTGGAAAATTGTTAAGGTACAACCCAACACCCTAATAATGGGTGATTTCAACTACCCCACCATCAACTGGGAAAACTACTTGTGTACCAATTCTTTTGCTCAACTTTTACTGGAATTTATCAATTCCAATGCCTTGGATCAACTTATCCACACCCCCACCAGGGGCAGTAATATCCAAGACCTGGTCATCACCAACATGGGCAACTGGTGTTCCACACCAGAGGTCAGCTCCTCGTTGGTCAGATCCGACCCCAACCTAATCACCCTAAACATCAACATCCCACTTCCACCCCCATTAGCAAAACAACCATAAAAATTTCTCCAAAGCCAACTTCACACTTCTTAAGACAGAAGTAGTAAACTTCATGACACCCATGCAGATGGACAACAGAGGTATGACTGCTGAATCCTACACAAATGCTCTTTATAAGCACTTACACAAGTGCATGGATCATGCTATTCCTAACAGAACCAAGATGCTATCCTCCAAAAAATGGAAGCCAATCTGATGGTCTTCTGCCATAAACGAACTCTACAACAGAAGAAAGAAACTGTTGCAAAAAAGAGTAAAATCCTACGATTTGGAGGAACTCCCTGGTCAGTCGCAGTAAGAAGCTGAGATCCCTCATAAAAACCTCCAAAGCTAGCTATGAAAACAAAATTGCCACTGATTCTAAGGACAACCACAAAGCATTCTATAGCTATGTCAAGAATCTCAATGGCAACACTCAGATCTGCTCTGAGTAACAGCACAATGACACTAAATATACAGAACCAACTGATATTGCCAACATCCTGGCAGATAGGTTCAGTGCTAACTTTACCCCCCACTCACCCCCTAAAGGGCCCATCTTTATACTGGAAGAATGAAAAGTTCCTGTAATCACAGCTGCACAGGTAAAATCCTCACTCTCCAAAGCCAATAACACAGCATCCATGGGACCTGACAACATCCCAGGCTGCCTTCTACATGAAGTACAGAATGAACTGGCACCCCACCAAAATACCATGTTCAATCATAGCCTCACCTCAGGCTTTGTGCCCATTGAATGGTGAAACTCGATGGTTATCCCACTCCACAAAGGGGGGCCACAACACACCCCAGGAACTACCTCCCCATTAGCCTGACTAGCATGGTCTGCAAGGCCATGGAACATATCATCATGGAACTCATAAACAAAGACATTGGAGACATTGGACCCCACACAGTTCCAGTTTGTAAAAGGCACATCATGTCTCCTAAACCTGATAGACTTCTTTGAAGCAGTCACCAAAGCCATAGATGAGGGTAAGGTGGTTCACACAGCCTATCTAGATCTCGCCAAGGCATTTGACACCATCCCCCACTCTGGAATTATAGATAAACTCACTACACTAGGTATAAATCCCTATGTCACAGGATGGGTTGCCAACTGGCTTACTGACAGAACCACACTGTGAAAGTAGCAGACTCCAAATCAGACTTCAGACTAGTGACAAGTGGAGTACCACAGGGTTCAGTCCTGGGTCCTCTCCTGTTTGATATCTACTTCTCTGAAGCACAGGCCAACACAGAAGGTCTTTGGCTAACTAAATTTGCAGATGACTGCAAACTAGGAGCCATAAATGAAACTCCTAACAATGTGGACATCCTACAAAAGGGCCTTACTGAGACAGATGCCTGGTGTCAAAGCCATGGTTTCAAGCTCAATGCCAAAAAGTGCATTGTCATCTCCTTTAGTAAAAACTCTGTACCCATGAACTACCACATAGGTGGTAGTCTACTTAACACCGAAAGTGTGATAAGAGACCTTGGGACGCAGGTGGACTGTAGTCTCTCCTTTGATAATCACATCGCCACAGTGGTCAGGAAATCCTTTTACGTGGCACACCTCATCACAAAAGGTTTCTCATCCAGAAAAAAAGAGGTCATTGTTCCCCTCTACCCATCACTCATTAGACCCATTATAGAGTACTTCGCCCCTTTTGGTATGTACCTCACAAGACATCTACAACAACTGAAAGGCTGCAGAAATACCTCACAAAGAGGATTACTGGCCTCAAACGGATGCCCTACACAGACCGACTCAAAACACTCGCTTTACTCCATCGCATATCGCCTACTCAGAGGCAATCTCTGCCTAACATACAAAGCTATGTCAAACCCAGAGCTGTTGGACATGCTCCACTTAAAGAAATCCCAATCCCACTAAGCTACACGCTCTAGGGACCTAAACATTGTCACTGCAATAAACAGAACATGCTGGAGGGATAGATTCCTGTCCCACAGACTTCTCATACTCTGGAACAGACTACCTATCTATGTCAAACAGAGCTCCTCATTAGCACTCTTCAAGAAAAATCTTGATGATTAGATGAGTAATAGGAAATTCACCCCGGGGATCACATCTGTGATTCTGCTTGACAGGGGTACAGGAAAATAATTTACTTGGGTGGCGAAAGCCAGGGTACCTTTTTGGCTAGGCTTGTATAGGCCCTAGGGCCAATAGCCTAGTACCTACCTATGAACCTATGAACACTATCTGAGGGATTCCTGTGCCTAATGTTAGCAAGAGCATTTGTCATAGTAGTATTTCTAGTGGTGTTTTTTTTTCTTGTGTACTTAGGTCCACATCTTTGCAGCATCTGTTTTCTTCCACTTCAGCATCAACAGGCTTGAATTTGCTAATTTTCTTCCACTAAAAGCTGCAGCTGACAACATGATGCAAAATAAGGAGTCGTATCATCTTTTCATTATTAAAATGTTTCATGTGGTATTTTGCATGAGGTATCATGGATACCATAGATGCCATAAGACCCAGAATCTTGAGGAATTCCCATGCTGAGATGGAATTCTGAGTGGAAAACTGCAGGACTAGATCTAAACACAGATCTAGTTTTTTGTTTGTTTTTCATTTTTACTGTGGAAGGAAAGCTCTGAACTAAGGTGTAAAGGAGTCATCCCAGCAAAACAGTCCTGTAAGAAGGAGTCAAAAAAGAATTCTGAATGTTCTCTTGGAACCTCAGACTGTGAAGAAGATCCCTTACTCAAAGAGATAGAAAGATTCTTGACACTTTGATAAAGACTTTGCAATGATAAGCGGGTCATCTAAATGCTGAAAAACTGTAATGCATTGAAGTCTGCAGTAGGCTATCCTAAGTGCTAGACACTTTGGAGCAGTAGATAGTCCAAAGTGTAAGGCAGAAAACTGATAATATGATTCATGTACAGAAAACCTTAAAAAATATCTGAAATGTGGATCAATAGGAATGTGCTGATATGTCTATTTTAAACCTAAGGTCACAAGAAATGGGGAATAATTGATAAGTTGTGAAGTGACAACATTTTAATTTCGCACGTAATGACCACCAGGGCCTTTATAAGCCTAGACATGCAACCCAAACCAACCCAACCAAATTGTGTACCTGTGTATATATGGGTGTTTATTTTGAAGGGGGTATGTTAGGACGTTTCTAGAGGTTATGTTGGGGGGGGGTATGTTAGTTTCAGAATTACTGTCTGTTGGAGAAATGGGGACTGACCTGAGGTGAATTTTTGATTTCCCATTCATTGGTGAAGGCTATACTTAAATAGAGTTTGTAACGGACTCTGCTTCACGTGAATGGGAAACCTGTTCCAAGGCATGGAGATTTTCTGAGACACATATGTGTCTTGACAACATGTCTTATTTATGTCACTAGCAAATTTAATTTCTTGGACCTAATGGTTCTGATGCTGTTTGTTTTGCAGATGTGAAAAACTTCCATTAGAGATGGATATGTTGATACCTTGCATGCCAAGCATAGATCGCTTCTCAGTAACCTGTAGGTGACTGAGTATAGAGCTAAAGCTTTAAGTTGAGCTGTACAGGACATTGTGTTTATATCCTGGATTCTCCTAGGATTTAACCATTGTGAGCATTCCAACTATTGCATATGTCTGATCAGGTCGATGATGGTTCTGATAAGAGCGGTATAAAGTGGAACTATGACTTCCTTGGACATGGATGCCACACCCTTACTTACCCAGTTGTTTAGTATTTGGGAATTTATGTGGACAGTGACCTAACTTGTGACCACTGTATCCATTGTTATAAGAAAGTTGTTCTGTATTTCACAGCTTATAAACAAAAACAGATTATGTCTAGATCTTTAGATGTCATTGTTCCCCTTTACTCAGCCCTCTTTAGGCCAATCATTGAATATAATGCCCCCTTTAGCATGTATCGGTCTAAACACATGCAACGACCGAAACACCTGCAGATAAACCTTACTAAAAGGATACAAGGCCTAAACAACTTGTTCTTCATGGACAAGGATACAAGGCCTAAACAACTTGTTCTTCATGGACTGACTCAGAGCCCTGTCACTATACTTGGTATCTTAAAGACTGCTACAGTTTGATTTGTGTCTGACATACAAGCATACTCTGATCCATGATTCATGGATTTATTGCATATCAACAAGCCAATTGGCATCAGAAGTACTTGGTCTTCGGACTGAGACCTTTTATGCAACATCAACAGAAGACTTTGGATGTATATCTTGCAGAGGATGCTGCTGCTCTGGAACAGACTCCTCATCCACACAAAATAAAGATTATCCCTGTCCATGTTCAATAGCAACTTTGATCTATGGATGGGAAACAGAAAATTTGCCCCAGAACTGTTCTTACATTATTCCTTAGCAGAGGCAGCTCCTAAATGCTTTATCCTATGCATGGGTCCCCTCAGATAATATGTGGTATGATCCAAGTTATTGCCATTAGTGGTAATATATAATTATCAAGCATGGAATGTGTAAGGCCAATCTATAACCAAATGGGATAGGTTATTTTGACCATAAGAAGGGAAATTGCCTAGGCTTAAAATGGTCTGCAAGGGTAGGTAATCTAACTTGAGCAGCATAGAATAATTTTATTATTAACTTGGCCATATGTTGATCAAAAACCAGATTACTGTCTGCATACGTTCACAGATCCCTGACTAGCAGGTTGACTATTAAGGGTTTCTTATCAATGAAGTAATTAGCCTGTGTGCCAGTTTTCCTAATAGGCACTATAATGCATTTCTTGACACTGAGTTTTAATCTTTGACTTGGGCATCAGCCATTTGTTTGTGTTAGACCATCTTGTAAGATGTTTGTGCCATGTGGGAATCTATGATAGCTCCCAATTTGCAATCATCTGTGAATATGGTCAGTCAAAGGTCCTTGACATTAGCCTTTGCCTACAAAAAGTAGATGCCAAACAAGAGCATTCCCAGCATGGAGCCCTGAAGTACTTCGCTGGTGACCAGTTTCTTAATGGAGGCAATCTTTCCAATACTAACTTCCAGGGTCCTGTCTGTGAGCCAGCTGGCAATCCAATGAGTTATGTAGGGGTCTGTGCCCAGTTCAGTGAGTTTGTCAACTATACCTGAGTGAGGTATTGTACTGAATGCCTTAACCAAGGCAAGATAGGTGGTTTGCTTCATTTTCCTCTCATCCATTGCTTCTGAGACCTTTTCAAAAATGTCCATCAGTTTAGTAGGCAAGACTTTCCCTTGATAAAGCCAAACTGGGAAGGATACAATGTCTGAAGTTTTCCTATGTCTCTGCTGATCCTTAAAATGATAATTTATTTTATGGTCTTGCATATTATGCTAATCAAACTAGTAATTGCCATTGAACTTAATTAGTCCTCTTAGTTTTCTGTTTAGTGTAATTAGAGAACTCCTACCATTGTGGGAATTGTTCTTTTTGATTTTAGCCAAGATTTTTTTTTCCTTTTGTTATATAGCCTGTCAAGGTTAGGATTCCACCAGTGTGGTTTGTGTTTAGAGTTTGTCTGGCGTTACTTCTTGTAGGTACAGCAGCCACTTTCCAGCCATTTGTATAGTTGGATTGGGAACAGTAAATTCACTCCTAGGGTACTGCTCATGTCCCTTATGGACAGATGAAGTCTGCAAAATGTCTCAGGGTTCCAACACCCAAAGACCCAGTGCACTGATACCATCCCATCCTATATCTGTGAAATTAAGATATAATATTACCATATCCTGGTATTATTGGCTCCACATGTAAAGGCTCTTATGCCATTGGCCTAGTAATCACCTATGAAGCAATGTACAGGGTCCTTGTGAAAAATTCCACATAGACTGCTAAGAACCTGGGCTGGAATCAGCAATTAATTTTGACAGACTATTCCTTCATAGGATCTAGTTTGCTTTGGAATAGTTCCTAACTGTTTCAGGGTTTGCTGGGACTACTGAGTTTATTTTTATTTCAAGCAAACCACTTTGTGGTCCAAAATCACCATTGAGGATGTGACAATGGGTATGGGGTGCAGCACTCTCACATATTAGAGAGTACCAGGTCCAGCATGTTTGAAACTTTGGTGGGTGTGCACTCTGTGTGGTCAAGAGTATTTGTATTAATAAAGTCCAGGAATTGCTGTGCCTGTGAGTATGAATAAGTGTATGTTTCCCAGTCTATAGAGGAGTATTTAAAGTCACTGATGAATAGGGTATTTGGTTTAATGGTGAGTGTCTTCACTAAGTGTACGTATGAGCTATGGGAGTCTAGGGACATAGAGGGTAACCTATAGCTTGCTAGGATATGGTATGGGACTTTATGGTGATTTGCTTGAAAATAAATTCCAGGGCATCATCCTGTTAAAGCAACCTAGAACTATACCTGTTTCTAATATAGATTGAAGCTCTTCCATCTTTGGTCCCTGTCTGTGCAGCTGATGGTCTTACTGTGTTTATGGTATGAAAGCCTTACACTGCTAGAGTACATTTTGTGGATTTAAACCATGTCTCGTAATGGCACCAATTTCTATATTATCCAGAATTAGGAGAGCTTGTAGGGTATGGGTTTTCTTGTTTAGGCTCGTAGCATTGAACAGTAACACCTTTAGGGTTCTTTGGGTATTATTTGCTATGCCAATATGTTTGTCAATTTAGCATTGCCTAAAAAAGGCTCTAAGGGATGGAAAAAGTTTTAACCAATATTAGGAAGTCTAAGGAAGATAGGTGGAGACCATCCTTTGCAAAGTAATGTAGTTTATTAATGATGTACTCCTGTGCTTTCAAAAATTTAATCCCCTTGGAAAGACACAGAAACTAAGCAAATTATCAAAGTCTGTCATCTTTTGTTCATACTGTATCATCATCCTTGGTGAAAGTAGAATGCTGTTCAATGCAGTGCACACACCTGCCTTTTCACATATTCAGAGAGACCACCAGTGCACCACTTCATATAGTCCAGAGATGTACATCTCATGTCATTAACACCCACGTGGACTATGACAGAATTATACAAAAAAACTACATTTTACATGTGATTTTTATTTATGGAACTAGATGTTGCAGTACAGTCTATAAACAATTATATCGGTACCTGTGGTGTAATGATGTGAGTGTGTGCATAACTTGGTGGATCCTGGCTCCAGATAAGCAACTAACCATTAGTTTCTCTTTCTTCCATCTGGTGAGTGGGGTATCTGTGTGTCTTATAATGAAGTGCCCTATGGCAAGACTCCTGGGTAATGTTTGCTTGCCTTATGGGCTTTGCTCTTGGGGCTGCTGAGTGTAGGACTATGTGTGGTGTTTGATGTTGCTGTTGGTGAGTGGTTTAGAGACTGCAGAGGACAGGCATTGTCGTTTACAGGCTTGGAATGTCTTTAAAGTTTAGACAGGTCTTTTTTGTGCCTCAGCATAATGTGATCTGTGTTTTTGGTGAACACTCTGTGGTGGATATAGTGTGTGTGTTATTGACAACCTTGTTTGTATGTGAGATTTTTTTGCCTCCAGTGAAATTGTGTATGCACATCTCTTGCATACTGTGTTTGTTTCTCTAAGGATTAAATGTTTGTTTGTGAATATGAGAGAATTGCTATGTTGCCACTAAATGCCCATATCTAACAAGACATATGGAAATTGCATATCCATGTTGTCTAGAACTGTATTTCTGTGGACTATTGTAGGTTGTGGACTGGATTATACAGAGATCTCCTTGGGTAGTCTTGGGGTTTGACACAAGACTATGTTAGATTGTGCTAAGATATGATATCAGTGTTGATTAATGTAAAAACTAGCTGCTCTAAGCTTGTCTCCATGCAATGGCTTTATTTTAGCCAGACTAAGTTAGAGGTTTTAGTTCTAAGGGTAGTTTAATGTATTAGCATTTTAAATATTAAAATAGATATTTACCAAAAATGGATCAGGATTAACTCAAGATGCTATCAAAGTCTGGTGAGGGCATCAAGCAGATGGAAGCTCTGGGAAAATTAGAGAAGAAAATTTTTAGTAAGGGGGTCTACTCAAGTGGAATACTGCTTCAATGGATGGGAATTAAAGACAGTGGTATTTAACAAGACAACTTAAATGGGTGGGGAGGGAGAAAAAAATTGCCTGCTG
Organism: Protopterus annectens; assembly: GCF_019279795.1. NCBI lineage: Eukaryota > Metazoa > Chordata > Ceratodontiformes > Protopteridae > Protopterus > Protopterus annectens. The sequence goes on from NC_056739.1 coordinate 228,222,488, forward strand.
AGACAGAGAGAGCTGTTAGTATTTGGATATATGAAAAACTACAGATCTTAAAGTATTTAAATAGGTTACACAACAGATAACAGTAAAGAAAGAGTGTCAGGAGGGACTTTGGAAGTCAGATTACAATAAGTGGTGGAAGCCCAAGAATTAGCCTTTTAAAAGCATAACAAGATAAGAGTAGGAGCACTGGGAGTAAATTCAAACTGGAGCTCAAGTCCTGTAGTCAGAATGTCAGAAACTTGTGCTTAATGTTTCAGTGTGTTTATGGGGGGGGGGGGGCAGACTCAAAGAAGATGGGGAAAAAAACAGTAACATGGTAAACAGAAAGTCACCATAATGCAACTTTAAGCAGGTATATACAGCTATAAAAAAAGTATTGAAGCACAAATCCTGGAGCAGAATTCACAAAACTGCCACTACTGCAATCCCACCACAGAATAAGGCACCAGACTATGCAAAATGTATCAGTAACACTGTTTTTGGAAAATATTTTGTAATATATGACTAAGATGAGGCTCAAATCTAGCAATTGATCTCAGTCCTGCCACAACTGTAAATGAAGATACAAAACTGAGGCCCTAGGATGGGTTAAAATACAAAAAGCTATGCTGTACATGCAAGTGTACTTACTGAAATAGAAGTGCAGTACAATATATAAACATTGTCAAAATCTTACAGTAATATACAGTCTTCCCACATCTGCAAATGAAGCTATAAGACACATTTCCCAGGTCCCAGAACAAAATAAAACAAATGCAAACTAATATCTTGTTTTGGCTAAAACATGGGAAAAGCAAAAAAGCACAAAACAATATCACCACACAGGTCACAAAAAGTGCAACTTAAATTATTTAAGCAAAATTTAAATAAAAGCTTTTTTCTTCTATTTTGATGAAAAGCTTGTATCCCACACTTCGGGAATTTCCACACATCTCCGAGTCTTGTAGAAAAAAAAATTGGGAGGATTTAGCTGTATGGTAAATAACACAGATTTGCTAAAGGGGAATCCAATCAAATAAAGCACATACTAGCACTGTAGTCCTGTGGTTAGAGCTTCAGAAACTGTTAGCTTAATGTCTCAGAAGGGGCTAAGGCAGACTCAAAGAACAGGAAAATGCAGTAGCAAAGTAAACAGAAAGGCACTGGAATGCAGCTTTAAGCAAGTATTTACAGCTCTAAGAAGTACTAAAGCATGGTTCCTGGATCAGAATTCACAATACTGCCACAACTAAAACCCCTGTGCAGATTAAGGCATCAGACAATACAAAAATTTACCTGTAACACTGCTTTTGTAAAAATGCTATAATAAATGACTAAATGATGCTCAAATCTGGCAGTAGAATGCAGTCTGCAACAACTGTGAACGAGAAGCTACAAGACTAAGGCCCCAGAGTGGGTTAAAAATGCAAAAAAAAAAAAAAAACTACATTTTACATGTGATTTTTATTTATGGGACTAGATGTTGCAGTACAGTCTATAAACAATGTTACAATCCTACAGTAATACAGAATCTTCTCACAACTGCAAATGAAGCTATAAGACTAAGGTCCCAGAACAAACTAAAACAAATGCAACCAGATAACCTTTTTGGGATAAAACATGGGCAAAAGCAGAAAAGTACAAAAAATATCACCACTCAGGTCAATATAAGTGCAACTTAAAATATTTAAGAAGGATTTAAATAAAAGCTTTTTCTTCCCCTTTGATGAAAAGCTTGTATCTCATATTTTGGGGCTTTCCACACCTCTCAGAGTCTTGAATAATCACAAACTGCTTCAAAAACGAAAGTTCAAGAAATGTTGTCCAAGAAAATTCTTTCTTTAGCACCAGAAACATTCCTGAATAAAACCTTTCTCATAATTAAGGAAGAGGGAGATGATCTGTCACTCCCTGAGTAAGCATAAACCAAATGGCAAGGGGAAGAGAAAAGTTTGGTTTTATTAACAAGAGGGAATACCCTGAAAAGGTGGAAGAGACTTTCACGGCATTCTGTAACCATGATGGACTACTCTCTGAACCCATATGTCAGAAACTGTTGCCAAAGAAAGAAAGAGAGGTACAGGCTTTCTAGAAGGATTAAGGAACTTCTAGTGTGGAGAAGGGAGTCCCACATATACTTATTCTGACTTATAAGGCTGTTCTTTCTGAGGGGTCCCTGCTTTATTTTTGGAACATTCCTATCATTGATTTTTAAAACAACTTCTTTTCAGTTCATTTTGCTTTTTAAAGACAGTTGTACAGGGAGTATTGAATTCCTTTGTAAATATAGAAAAGAAGGGATGAAAAATCAGATATCCCTCTCTCATCATCCTTTTTAATGGCATCTGAGGCAGAAGGTCCAAACACTAATTATCTATCCAAGGTGGAATTCAAAATGTTATTTTGGTATCTTCTGGGTGGTTTTGAGAAAACAACTGGGCAAACATCCTCATTACAGCACTAGTAGCAGCAGTCCTGGAAGTGGCATTGACAGATTCATAAGCATATTTTAAATAACTGGTAGTCACCAGAGACATAGAGCAGACCAAGTTACACAAAGCTCATCACAAGAGAAAAGAGATGCCAAAAAATCCTCATATTCTCATAAGTGGCAAGCAAAACCTTTAACATATATGCTTGACGTCCGAGAATTCTAAAGGCATGTATTGTATAAAAATACCCCTTTTCACAAACGTTTCAAAAGCCTTTCCATCCTTATTAAATGGAGCAGGATTTCCATTTATCAAATGTTTAGCAACAGCTGGATTCACTAAAGCAGTATCTGCTAGGTCATTTCTGGATGAATGTTTGCAAACTTAAAGGACTGTAACACTTTATATATCTGTCTGCGTTTTATGGTACCAATCTTACTGTCAGTGAAATTACAGTGTGACAAAACACACTCCAAAGCAGACAGAACATGAGGAATAGGATTTGGTTCTGGGAATTCCAGTTTTAACAAATTATAATATTTTCTAAAGGACTGAGAAACATCACTGTTTTCCCACTAAAATAGATTCAGGCAAAGACAATCTTTCAAAGGGGACTAGGCAATGCCACACATACCTCAGAATCTAAATCATAAATCTGTGGAGATAGCACATAATCTGTCCCTTCACAATAATTCTGAGGTTTCATTTATTGAATCTTCAGAAAATATAGTATCCCTCTTTGTTTTGCAATAAACTACCAAGCAAGAAGGGTCAAGAATTTGCTGTAAACCCTGAGCCAAGTACAATAAATCACACCTGTCCAGGATCACTGAGACAGAAGAAGACACATGTTTTCATTTTTTTCTTTTTGACAGGAATTTCTGAAGAAACAGAATTGCCAGCAGTAACCTCCCTGTGGATGGGCACAACTTTCTAGCCAGACATACCTTTCAACCTCTTAGTGCAACAAATCTATAAACTTAGAAAGTTGCTAGAGAAACAGGGTTTGTTGTAACATACATTTTCTGAAGGATTTGAAGTCTGAAATTCAAATTTATGTCATTATTTAGTGACTTCAGCATTCAGATCATCCCAGTGATTTGCCTGAAAACCACAAATTTTATGAGGAATAGACCAAAAATAAGACTCAAAAATCTGGACATTCTGTGAAAATATGGACAGTTGAGAAGTATGAAGGGGGCATCCATTTCTTCTTCTTCTTCCAGGACTAATAAGAGAGGCTCTCTCTCTTGCCCACCAAGTCATTCCAACAGCTGCAGAGGATGTGTTTAACTGCAAATTTACATTTAAGCACATTTTACCACTATCAGACTCCAGAGTCCCACTACACTATTAACAGCAGCCAGCAGAGTACAGCATCTGAAATATTTGCATAGCTTTAAAAGGTGGATTCATAAGAAGGACACTTGGTTTCTGGATGCTGAAGACATGACAGTGAAAATAGCTTTTACAGATTTCAAAGCCAAAAAAAAAAAAAAAACAGCACTTTACATACCTACCCACTTTTATAACCAGTAGATCATTGCGACAGCTATAGCTCCATATTACTATTCACTTCTTGAACTTTGCTTTGCTTTGTTCCATTCTCAGTGTTTACTTCTTGACATGTATGTCTCAGACCATGACATAGAGGTTCATGATAATATCTCTGACAATAAGCAATTTGTCTGACTGAGACACTGATATCAAGAAACCCATCTTACGAGCAGAGTTTACTGAAGCTCAAGAGATGAATTTTGATATCCATATTGATAACACATACGTTGATTATGATTGGAGAAACCCAATCATTATTATTTATATTACTAGGTGTTCTGATGCAGTACCAGTCACATGGATAGAATATAGAAGCATAAAGAGTTTCACAGCTTTTAAAGCTATAGAGCACTTAGTGATGCCACACAGAAAGCAACCAAATGCTAAGTGTACCTTTAAAAGATTCATAGCTTTAAAGGTTATTAAACACTTCAGTCTACTTCTTTGTGTGGTAGCATGAAGTGCTTTACAGCTTTTAAAACTGTTGCCATTTCCCATTACTGCTCTATGCTGGCTTATGTGTATACTATAGCATGAAACTATGGCATAACAGCTCTGCAAACCATGCAAAACAAAACCTGTTATGAACCTCTTTGATTACAGAGATGTACATAACAGGGCTGCTTTTCTCCATTTTTAAAGCATGATCAGTGATCTTCATGTACAACATCTCATAGATGACATTTTATAAAGCACACTGGGATCTTCCTTTTGTATATATCTGTGTCACCAAAATGAATTTCTATAGCAAACTGCTTAGCCAGAAAATGGCCAGAATTCAGAAAGATGCCTTGCATGCAAGAGATAAGGCTATGGCAAAAAAATCCTGTTAGAACAATTGCAGAAACTAGTCATTCAGAGACACATTAGTTGCAATGAGGAAAGACTGAATTATCAGCTAATTTATGTGTTTCTGCATCACTTAGTGACTACTGTAAGTACTAACAAGTCCTTTTTTGCTACCCTTGTAGTCACCTGGGCAGGTATGTCCGTAGCCTTAAGCAGGATTTTACCATTACTCGGAATGATGTCTAAATACAAACAGAAAATTATTGACTTTAACAAATGGCTTAGTTTTTGGTGTCATTCTAAGGGGATCCAGTACCTGACAGCCTGGGAAGACATGATCAACAGACCATGATGTTTTGCTAGAGAGGCCTGCATCTGTCTCCCTTGGACTTCAGGCTTCTAGCAAAGGCTCTTGCCTCCCCCCAAAGTACCTTTTTAGGCAATGCAATGAAGTTAAAACTACCAAAATAAAGATTTCATCAAAATGCAAATTACAGGTCATGCTGATAAATGCTATGAGTCTAAAGATAAAACTGCACTCATTGCATGCATTCTTAATCCTGGAAGATGCTGACATTTGTTCAGTCACAGAAACCTGGTTCAAAGCTGGGTAAAGCACCCCGGCCATAACAGGTTACTCATCCTATCATACATTCAGACCCCATACTGTGGGTAGCAAAGCAAAAGGAGGTGGAGTTTCATTATATATTAAAGACATACACACTTCCAGGCTGGTCAAACAGTGTGACACACAGTAGACACTCCAAGTGCAGTTAATCATTGACTAGACCTCTACTCAAATCATAGCTGGTTACAGGCCACCAACTTTGATTCAAGATGCCCACTCCATCTATATGGACCTCTTTGGATCTATCAAGATTCAGCCCTTTACCCTGATTCTGGTGACTTTAACTATCCAGCCATAGAATGGAAGAACTACTCATGCCAAAACATGAAATCCAAGAGATTCCTTGATTTTGTCAACACAAATGCTTTGGACGAGCTGGTCAACACCCCCCAAGAGGTGATACTATCTTGGACTTGATATTAACCACCACTAGTAACCATTGCAGCATCCCTACAGTGTCAATCCTCTCTGATAAGATCTCACTTTCAAAGTCACCATCTCCCCTGAGGCCACCCCACCGACCATAGCTAGGGTAAAACAAAAAAACTCTCCAAAGCTGATTATAACCTTCTGAGGGAAGGTATAAACAGCTTCACAGCCCCCTCCCACTCTGTAGGAACAAGCACAAAGGTCCAAAAGTACACCAAAGCACTATACAAACATTTATATAGCTGCAATTAGTTATTAATACCCAACAGGACAAAATCATCCTCCACAAGGAAGAGTAAACCTGTCTGGTGGACACCTGCAATAAACAGACTCTATAATGAAAGGAAAAAATTGCTGTCCAGGACCAAGAAGGAGCAGGTGCCTAATTGGAAGAAATCTCTCCTTAGCCTGAACAAGCAAATAAGAGCACTAGTGAAATCCTCCAAAGCAAACTTCAAGTTCAAACTGGCCACATGTACTAAACACAATCATAAGGCCTTATTTACCTATGTCCGCAATCTCAAAGGAAGTATTTAGATCTGCTCAGAACTGATGGTCAAGGACAGCACATACACAAATGCCGCAGATATAGCCAACTTGCTGGCAGACAGGTTCAGTGAAAACTTCACCTCTTTGTCCCCCCATCAGTAAACCAGGACATCCCCACCACCTGCCCCCTCCCCTTATCTCTAGGGTGCAAGTCATCACTGCCCTCTCAAAGGCAAACAATACAGCCTCCATGGGACCTGAAAACCTCCCAGACTGCATCCTACATGAAATGAGGCAGGAACCTGCAGGACCATTGGGCATCCTATTCAACCAAAGCCTAAATACCAGCTTCATCCCAGCCACTGTCATCCATTTGCACAAAAGTAGAATGTCCCTCAATCCAGAAAATTTATAGATCCATTTGCCTAACTACGACCTTATTAAGAAGGACATTGGCAATTTCCAAACACTCAATCCCACACAGTTTCTAATTGTCAAAGTGAGGTCATGCCTGTTAAGCTTTGTCAACTTCTTTGTGACAGTCACCAAAACCATGGATGAGGAGAAGATGGTGCACACCACCTACCTTGACCTGGCCAAAGCCTTCAATACTATTTCCCATTCGAGTATAATAGATAAACTCTTTCAACTAGGCATTGATCCATATGTTACCAGATGGGTAGCAAACTGACTCACTGATAGAAGCCACCTAATCAAAATAGGGGAAGTCACCTCAAGCAGGAGACCCGTAATGAGTGGTGTACCCCAGGTCTTCTGTTGTTTGGGATATACTTTTCTTTTTTTGTTTTTTTTTAAACAGCTTTATTGAAAACAATATAATGAACCAATATTTTGAAAAAATTGAATAAGTTGAATTTTTAAAGTAAAATATTTAAAAAAGAAAATATTAATACAATAACTATAATAACGCAGAGATATATACAATGATGTTCACAATATATCAAATAACAAGATCAATTAAGTTAATTTTGGCAGAAAAAGATAGAAATAAAAAATGAAAAATAAAAAAAAAGGTTACTGCATTAAGCATTTATTCAGTTCTTTAACTAATAATTCATGTACATTTTCCCATTTGTAATATAGTTTTGTATTCCTTGTAGATTTATATTTGATAGTTAACATTTCTAACTTAGATATTTCCAAGAGAAGACATTTAAACTCTTTAAATGAGGGAACTGATGAAGAATTCCAGTTTCTTGTAATTGTTTTCCTGGCAATTGATAGTATAGACCAGAGCAAAGAATATTTGTTTTTGTTTATACAGTCTGGAACAGGTATATTGGATAATACAAGTGATTTTGTAAGCATACAATTATCTGTAAAAATTGCCTGTAAAAAAGTGTTAACTTCTTCCCAAAATTTCTTTAATAGTACACAGTCATAAAATATATGATTCCAGTCAGCATTTCTTACTGAGTTACATCTCCAGCAAACAATATCTTGTTTAGTTATCTTACTCATTTTTTGAAGTGTGATGAAAGATTTATGTAAAAATCTCCATATGAAGATTCTCCGTTTAATGGAGGAAGTGGTTTTGCTGACTAACTGAAGGAAATTAATTTTGTTTTGTTTTTTCTGAAGGAGTAAAACTATTGGTTACAGAAAATGAATTCAAATAGTTATCTGAATATACATCCAGATCTTGTTTAATTGCTCTATACATGTATGATATACTATTTTTATATAAAGTATAAAGTTAGGCAAAGAATTATAAGTACATAAAACCAAGTATTGAATAAATTTGGGTATTGAATTCTTAGCACTTGAGGGGATTAAAATTAGCTTATTTAGAATATAGTTTCTAAACTTTTGCAAATCTGACCAAAGTATAGTGTTAAGGTTATATTCATCTATGAGTATATTAATAGATTTTGCCTCATTTTTATTTAGCATTTGAATTCAAAACATTAATTGTTTTTGTTTAACATTTTAGGATGATCTGCAGAGAGAATTATCCCTTGTGTATAGGCAATGGGAAAGATGAGGAACAACCAATTCTCAAAGATTCTAAACCTAAATATATAGTTTTTAAAGGTCTTTAGAATTAAAGTTACATAAGTAGATTTAAACATTTAAGTGGAATAATTGGAAAAGTATTCTCTCAAATTCCAAATAAATGAATTATTTATTAATTGTGATAGATGATTATTATCTTTATCTTTGGTATTATGGGATAAATTTAACATAGTTTCTTTCCACTTTGCAAAATACTCTCTAGCTATAAGATAAACAATTGTTTTAATACCTGACAAAATTGAATAAAGTTCTAGATTTGGTAAAGATATACCTCCATTTTCCCAACTATACATATAACAGGACAATGCAGTTCTAGGCTTTATTGAATGCCACAAAAAAATTTCAATCAGTGTGTTGAATTTTTTAATATAAGAGTCTGTATGGGGACTAGAAATAGATTGTATTATGTATAAGATCTTTGATAGCAAAATCATCTTTATAATGGAAAGTCTTTCATCCATTGCAAATAGAATATTGTTCCATTTGCTTATTAGAGTCTCTATGGTTGTTATACTTTTACTATAATTTAGGTGTAATGTGTTTAATATCAATTGCTATAATTATACCTAAATATGTTATTTGTTGAGATTGAGGTATATATTTTTATATTGATCATGTATATTATAACTTTTTGAATCAATTAGAAGAGTTTGTGTTTTAGAATTATTAAAGTTAAAACCAAAACGTTTTTGAAATATATCCATATTTTTAAACAATTCTTGTAAGGTGAGGTTAGTACCACCAAGAGTGATTAATACATCATCAGAAAACATTTGGATTTTTGATGTTTCTTTAAAATTTTATTTATAACCTTGTATATTATCATTATCTGTTATTAAGTTAGCCCAAGGTTCCATAATTAATGTGAATAAAAGTGGAGATAAAGGGCAGCCTTGTCTGGTACCTTTTACAATGGGTATGCTCTGGTATATATTTGTACCTATTTTTATGTAGGCTTGACTTCTGTTATATAGTTGAGTTATAAGATTAATAATGCTATTAGAAAAGTTTAAGTCCTTCAGTAAGATAAAGAGATAGTCCCAATTAACTGAGTCAAAGGCACAGTTAATATCTAAACTAACAAGAGTCAAATTATTCTTTAAGGATTTTACTGATTCAATTAAAGTTATTGTTCTTTTGATATCATATGTTGTTCTATTAATTATAAAATCTGTTTCATCCATGTCTACCAGGGATGGTAACTTTTTTTAAGTCTATCAGCATAAATAGACATGAACATTTTATAGTTTATGTTTAATAATGAAATGGGTCTATAGGAAGCACATTTTACAGGGTTTTTATCAGACTTTAGTATGGGAGAAATAAATGTGTACTTCCAAGAGGGGAGTGTAATGTTATTATTTTGGGCTATATTGAATACTGTATGTAGCAGAGTTAATGCTTTGGCAGGCAAAACCTTGTAAATTTCAGAAATGATACCATCATTACCAGGAGCTTTATTTTGCTTAAGTTTAGTAATTTGAGCTTTTACTTCTTTAAAAGATATTTGTTTATCCATTAATTTTATTTGTGTTTCTGATAGTCTGTGCTTTATATTATTATTTATAAAAGACTGAATATTTGTTGTACTATTAATCATATCATTGGGCTGCTTTCATTTAAAAAAAATCTCTAAATTAATTTAATATATTTGGTGGATCGGATACCATTGTTTTTGTTGGAAAATAGATTTCTTCAATATGGTTAAGTTTATTTAATATTTTAGTCTTGTTAGCTAGTATATTCATAGATCTAGGATTTATAGAAAAAGTTAGAAGCTTATATTTTTAAAGATTTATCATGACTTTATGGTTTAAAATTTCCGTATATTTATTGTTTAGAGTATTTATTTCATTCATTCTATCTTTCTTATCTGGGTTTTTTGAAGTGTCAAGTCTTAAAGCTTCTAACTTTGTATATCTTGAAGATTTTTATCCCACAAAATTATTTTCTTTTTATACCAATCAATAATTTTACCATATAGGTAAACTTTTAGAGCATCCCACATTTAATTTCAGAAGTTCCCTGAGTACTATTAAGTTCATTAAAATTTTGTACTTCTGTAGTAAAGAAATCAATGAAATCTTTCAGTTTGATTATGTAAGCGGTTATCCTTTTAATTTGAATATTAACTGTGGAGTTTAGTATAAAATAAAATGTTATAGAATTGTGGTCCAAAAGGGGACATGAAATCATTTTTGCGTTTAATAAGAAATCAGTTAAGTTATTGGAAATTAATACCCTATCTATTCTTGAATATGAATTATGTCTATGTGAGTAAAATGTATAGAACACTGACTTAGCATCTGTAAAGTTGTTAATATTTTTCATGTATGAATCTAAAAATTCATTCAATAATTTAGCTATAGCTGGAATTTTCCTTTTCCATTGGTACTATAGTATTTTATGTCAGAAATGCCATTAAAATCCCCAGCAATAATAGCTTAGAAAGCTGAACAATATGTTCTATATGTTCTTTCACTGTTGTAGGTCCAATGCCAGGAATCCAATACATATTAATTAGAGTCAAAATTTTCTTGTTAAATTCTATAACAACTGAAGATAACATCCCTTTGTTATCTTTGTAAGTTTCAATTATTTTAGGCATAAGTGTTGTATTTTTCCATAGTATTGCCACTCCTCTTTTCTGTGTATGTTCTGAGCTAACCAAAAGTTTGTAAGATTTGGATTCCAATTTTGTGATATCTTCAGTTAGTAGATGAGTTTCTTGGAGAAATATTAATTAAGAACTATGTAATTTAAGATATTTATTCAAAGATCTTCTCTTACTAGGATTATTCAATCCATTGATGTTTAATGATATACACTTTAATGATGTCATCAAACATTAATGCTGTTGAATAACTCTCCTTTTTCCCATATTTTATGTCAATAAAAATTTACTATTAGGAATACAAATATAATTTGCTCACGAAATATATAAAACTTTTGTCCAATGAAATATGTTTTATCAAATTCAATTTTATAAGGCTTGGTGAACATCATAAAAACTATTAACGGAAACATATAACATTTACTAATAAAATAGATTCTTTCAAAAAAACTCCTGGAGATAAAAACTCCTAATTTGAGTGACATCTGTCACCTAAAATGACTATGAAGCTAGTAACAATACTCACCTCCTCTCCATCTAACTATATATGTTGTTGCATAATTTTAACAATATAAGGTAATATATGTAATTTAAAGAAAAATAATTATCAATTAAAATACACCCATTACAATTGTATGTACTTTTTCAAGAAACAAATTAAAATATGTCAAATCTAACTGTTTAATTTTACCTTTTGTCAAATTGAATTCAAAATAACATAAGGACCATTCATATAATGTACAAATAATACAAAGGGTATAACTAATTCATATGCAATGAATTATAATGATCAATAAGTAAACTAATCCAGGTCTCTTTATTTATTGTGCCAATAGCTAATGACACTATTCCCCATTTCCATGTATCTGAAAACAAAAGCATAACAAATATTGCATTATAGTTTCCCACTGAAATGTGAGCTTCCAATAAAATCTTCAGTATTTTCTAGGAATGAATGTATTCCCCTTCTTTCCTTTAAGACTTTTACTAATCTGAAACAGTTTCTATGTTTGTCAGAATAGATAAACATATTAGTTAATATGGCAAAAATCTGCATCTGAGACTATACTGTATGCAGTAAGCTAGATTCCTATTGAATATATTATGTTTCAATCACTATTTGTTTATCTTCTATCTGTACTGGAATTATTCTCATGTCTGATTTTTATGTCTTGTAGAAGAATATTAAATTCTGCTTAGGCCTCATGTAAAGATTTATTATTATTATTTTTAAAATATTATTAATGATGTTGTTGTATATGCTATATGTTTGTTATACCAATCAGAAGCTTAACTTAAATATAAATACAAGTGTTAAAACATTATGGTGTAAAAGTATCAAATGTGGTCTATTTATAAACACTCACAAATGTTTAATGTAACAGTAATATTATACAGGTTACTTAGCTGCAGTTCTTTCATTTGACCTGTAGATGGCAACAGAGACCATCTATTCAAACTACTATCCAGTTCTGTGAAGCTTTCCAGCACAGAGTTCAGTCTATAAACATCTCCATAGAACCACTTTTTTCTTGCTTTCAGTTGAGGCAGCCACAGTATGTTAGATACCGGAGATGTTCAGCAATTGAGATGCAGGAGATTAAGGACGGAAAACATTTGCAGATTTTCTCTTAGAAAGCTGTTGATTACCTCATGGCAGGATCAAAAAACATAAAACCGGACAGAATAATAAAGCAATGGGAGGGGGAAAGCCACTATAAAATACTGCAAAACCTGCAAACTCTATCTCTCAAACCCAGCAAACCACTAGACCACCATAAATATATCAATCAACACTGAACCCTCCATTTTAATGATATTATTATATATGTTATGTGCCTGTTATAAGAATTACTAGAATATTTACTTAAATATGATAATACAATTATGAAAACAAGTGTATAAAATGTAAGGGTTAAAATGCATCAAATGTGATTTTTTTTTAAAATACAAATATTTAAATATAGCAGTCATATTATACAGATCATTTAGCTGCAGTTTTTGATTTGATCTGTAGATGGCATTAGAGACTGTCTATTCTAACTATTATGCAGCATTGCAAAGCTTCTCAGTACTGAGTTCGCTCTGTAAATGTCTCCATGGAGAAAGGGAAATAAAACTACAAAGAATTAAAAACAAAGAAAATAATTTATATTGTAACAAAGACCATCATTTTCTCTGTATCTATCATAGTTCCCAAAATACCATAAACTTCAGTTCCCAACCATGCGGAGCATTTATTATAGCAAACAACAAATTAATATTAAAAGATAATAAATAAATTAATAAATAAATAAATAGCTTTTACTTGCTATAATACTTTAAATAAAATAAACTAGACAATAATAACAAGCTATAAAATGCCATTAAAACAACTATGTACCATAAAAAGAAATTAAAGACTCACCTGTTGAACTATTTCCAATTCGCCAACTTCTGGGTTAGTTGTTAGGACTTGGGTAAATGAAAGCCATTGTAATATAGCTTAACAAATAATTTATTCTTAAGCTTCTTGTTGTGTTCAGAAATCTTTCAGGAACTGTTATCAGCATTTCTTTTTAGGCTGACATTTGCCTACTCCATATCCTCTATTTTATTAAGCAGTTGTCTTGTTTTGACAAAGGTAATGGCAGAGTCTATGTCATCAAATATTTTTGGACCATCTTGAAGAAATATTTTTAATCTGGCAGGAAACAATAAGTGTGTCTTTATTTGGGCTTTCTTTAGCTCTTTTAGCATTGGCAAAAAAAAATCATTCTTTTGGCAATTACAGAAGATGAGTAATCATGATCAAAGAGTATGACATTTTCTTTATATTTAATAGGAGATTTAGCCCAATGCAGTCTTTAACACTATCTCCTTGTCATGAGGTGATGAAAACTTCACTATAACAGATTTAGTAGAATTGGATTTACCTTTTTTGCAGTAGCCAAGGACCTGTTTGCTCTTTCTATCCCATATAAGAGAGTTTTGGGAAGCTGTAATACATCAGGGAGCCAAGATGTTAAGAATGTTTCCATATTACCTTCTTCAACATTATCAGGCAAACCAAAAAAGTCTAATATTGTGTCTTCTTGATCTCTTCTCTAGATCATCAATTTTTGTTTGTAAAAGAGTATTTTGCTTTAAGATAAAGTCTATATTATGTTCATCTTCTTGAATTCTAGTGTCCATATCATTTAGTGAAGTATCCATACCAGTAATCTGTCTCTTTTGTTGCTTAAGGTCTTCATGTAACATTTCCATTTGTTGGGAACATTTTTCTTTGAAGTTATCCAGTTTTACGTCCATTCTATCAATTTTTGCTGTCAGTTCTTGTATATTAGATAATATTGACTGAAGTTCCTTCTTAATAGTTGTTTCTTGAAATGTAGATTTGGAGTAGCTTATTCTGTAGTGTGAAGTCCAAATATTTTCTCTAGTACTTTTTGACAGGAAAAAATAAAAAAAGTTGCCAACATTTTTATATACTATCCTAAAGGATGATTAGTAGAATCCAAATATGTAAAAAACAAAAACAACAAAAAAAAAAAAAACAATTAGGCAGATAAATTCAACAAATCCTGTTATAAATGTTCTGTAAAGACAGAGCTGAGAGAAAGTGCTGTTACTCAGTGCTCATCTTGGCCACGCCCCCGGGATATACTTTTCTGAGGTGCAGACCAAAAGCAATGGGCTATAGCTGACCGAGTTTGCAGACAACTACAAGCTGGGTGCTGTCATCAATTCCTCTAGTGATGTAGACATCCTCCTAGAGGGTCTCACCCAAACAAATGACTGGTGCCAGAAACATGGCCTCAAACTGAATGCCAAAAGTGCATCATCATCCCCTTTGGGGAGAGTGACATCCCCACAAATTATCACATTGATAACTAGGTCCCACACACACAATCAGTCGTAAGGGACTTTGGCACCCAGGCTGATAGTAACCTGACTTTTGACCACTATATTGCCTCCATTGTACAGAAGGCTTTCTACATCACCCACCTCATTAAGAAGGGCATCTCATCCAGGGACATGGAGGTCATAACATCCCTGCATTCTTAACTAATAAAAGAAATAAATGCCGAAACTGGTAAACCAGTCTGTTACTGCAACACAGAGAACAACTAAGCGTTTTGCCAAAGATAAATCAGATTTCTTCAGAGTTGTTCAGGTAATACAATCTGATGAGTAAATACTGTACCATACAAATGCTTAGCAAATCAATTGCTTAGTCCACACATATCATAAAGAAACATTTAAAGTCACAAGACAACCAAATTCATCAATAACAAACACTGAAAATTTTAAATTAAATCATTTTATACATTATGAAGCCTCACTACTTTGTTAGAAAACCTGGTTGTGCCTTATTTTTAAAAATGGTTCTATGGAAATAAAATCATTTAGACCAGGAGCAATCATGGCATTCAATCACAATTGCCAAAGGGAGTCTTTTGCTTCCAATATTAAATTACAATCCCCTCCTCGTTCATTCTCCAAAACCCTATCTATAATAAAAAATACAATTTTTTTAAAATTAGTACAATTCCCAGAATGCATCCATTCACAATACCCATCTGCAACTTCTATAATCGTAATCCTTTAGGTACTTGTTTTAAGTGAATGGATTTCTGCAAAAACACATTGTCCACTTGCAAACATTGATACCTCATACAACATTTCTCAAAAGACGCCACTTGCTCTTTCCATGTTGGCGTATCCTCACTTCTCTCAGGCCTTCACCCCAGTTCAATTTCCGGTGCACCAAACCAGGTGGTAAAATAACTTCCTGTCCCTCTGCCATTGTTAGTTACCGTGGCATCACCAGTCACTGAACTGTCAAAACCCACATGGGCTACCCACTCAAGTTGCTTATTAACATCAAAAATGAAGTTATGAATAAGATAACAACAACTTTTGCCCCAATATTGACTTTGAAGCAGGGTTTCCAGATGAAAACCAAGGAAAGTTGTAAAACAAGTGCCATGGTTTTGAAATATAATGAATGTACTCCCAGGATAGTTTAAATAATTAATAAAAGTAGGGAATTATGTTTTGAACCAGGAATGATGTCCCTATTAGGACTGAAGCCTCAAATAGTTTATCGTAGGGGGAGGAACATCAAGAATGTCTTGGAGGGACAAAGTTACAAAGGTATTTACAAATCCAACATGACTAAGTGTGGATTTTGCAAAAATTGCAGGTATATAAACATTGGACCCTATGTTACTATAAGAGGCTACGATGCTTCCATTCAATGTCCAGGCAGATGTAATTGTAGTTCCACCAAGGTAGTTTATGTGGCAATGAGCCTTTCCTGTCCCGGGTTTTATATTGGCAAAACTACCTGGTGACTAAGGGACAGAATTAGTGAACACATGAGGGCTATGAAAAATAGGGACACACATAATGCTCTTTACATGCATTTTGGGAAATGTACTAATTTAAAAAAAAAATGTATTTTTTATTATAGATAGGGTTTTGGAGAATGAACGAGGTGGGGATTTTAATTTAATATTGGAAGCAAAAGAATCCCTTTGACAATTGCAGTTGAATGCCATGATTGCTCCTGGTATAAATGATTTTATTTCCATAAAACCTTTTTTAAAAATAAGGCACAACCAGGTTTTCTAACAAAGTGGTGGGGCTTTATAATGTATAAAATGTTTTAATTTTAATTTTCATTGTTTGTTATTGATAAATTTGGTTGTCTTGTGACTTTAAATGTTTCTTAATGATATGTATGGACTAAGCAAGTGATTCACTGAGCATTTGTATGATACAGTATTTAATCTTTAGATTTTATTAACCTGAACAACTCTGAAGAAACCTGATTTATTTTTGGTGAAAGCGGTTAGTTGTTCTGTGTGTTGGAGCAATAAACAGACTGGTTTACCAGTTTTGGTATTTATTTCTTTTATTAGTTTAGTTTAGTGGTCTTTTTGGCCATTTGTTGTTTTCTTATCCCTGCATTCTTCCCTTATAAGACCCATTATTGAGTACAGTGCCCCTTTCGGCATGTACCTCACAAAGCAAATGCAGCAGCTGGAGAGACCACAGTGGTTCCTCACGAAGAGAATCCAGAGTTTCAAAACTCTTCCCTACTCAGATAGGCCAAAAGCCCTTTCCCTCTACCCAGTCTTATACAGACTCCTCAGAGGGACCTTTAGGTTCACATAAACCGGGATTTTGTTCCACAGCATATTCATCAGGTCTGGAATCATTGGTCTGATGAGTGATGAGTATAAAGGGACCATGACTTGGTGACCTTATTTTTCCCGAAGGGTATGACTATGCATTTCTTGGCATTTAACTTAAGGCCATGGCTCTGGCACCAGTTATCCTTCTGGAGGATATCTGTGTCGGATGTGTTTTCAACTACGGCACCCAGTTTGCAGTCATCTGAAAGTAGATGCCAAACAAGAGTGGGCCCAGGACTGACGGACACCACTTGTGACAGGCTTTGAGTCTGACATGGCACCAGCAACCCTGACCCTGTGTGTTCTGTTTTCAATGATACCCGACTAAGATTAAACAGCTGTCCTAACTGTGGATAATTCCTCGTTGAGTTCATGGAGGTATAGATATCTCTCCTTTAGGGGGGGGGGAGTTTTCATCATTATGAACTAATTCTGAGCATATCTGGGAGTTTCCCCTAGGTTTTTGATATATAAAGAAAGAATGCCTTATTGTTCTTGTCTCCTCCTAGCTATTTTTTCTCAAAATTAGCTTTGATGATTTTATATTAGAGAGAGCTTTTTACTTATAGTAGTGATCAGCTCTTATTTTTATTTTTTTTTATCTCTTAGCCCTAATTCTGAGCATATCTGGGAGTTTCCTCCTGGGTTTCTGTATAGCTAAAGAAAATGCCTTGTTGTCTTTTTTTAGTCCTTAATATTTTTTTCTCAAAATTAGCTTTGGATGATTTTATGCTCTCAGCTTTTTTTTACTTATAGTGTGATCAGTGATACCTTTTTTTTTTATTTTTGCTCTATCTTGTAGTAGCTTTCTCCTTTTGTTGTTTGTTTTGCTTGGGATTGCCTGATCCATGCAGCCCTGCAGGTGCTGGTAGGGGGGGATGAGGACCTCCAGCGAGATTAGTTTGTGATCAGATCTCACCAGTGAGATCAAGTATGTTCTCTCCTCTTGTGGGATGGTGACTAGTTGTTCCATGGCATTTGAGTTTATGAATTCCAGGAACTTTTGGGCTAGAGTGTTTGGGCTTAGTAGTGTTCCCAGTCGGTGGCCTGTAACATGCTACAATTTGCAGAGCAGTCTTGCCTATGGCCAATCTTGAGGTGTGGGTGTCCTGATGAATATAGGTCAGGGTCATACCTGCTTGGGCTACATAATCAGAGGCTCCTCCTCTATTCTTTTCATCAGGTCATTAACACCAGCGTGGACAATGATTGAATCGTACTTGTACCTGCTGTTTGAGACCTGTGTCTGGCATTGTGTTTGGCCTTAAGGGCTGTGACTGTTTGACACACTCTGACTATGTCTATGTGTTGCAGGTGTTGTGTTTTGAGGTGGTAGTTGTTTGCGTGTCTGCTTTGGTGGTTTGTGGGAGGAGGAGAGGGTTGTCTGTGTACATGAGGCAGTTGTAATTGCCTCAATATTAAATGGGGTTTGCCTTTTTTGGGGTACTATATATACCTAGAGTGCTGTATCAAGGTGATAAGTACTGTAGGAGCAAGCTAGTAGGTTTATAGAGAGTATATAGTCTCTGGAGTCAAGTAGAGATGATTCTTTTAGTTTATAGGATCATGGTTAGATCAGTAGTATAGTTCAAGGAAGGTAGTTTTAAGGGAAAATTTGAAGAGTGGAATTTAGATGGGCCAAATAGTTTCAACTTTTAACGCCGCTGCCTAGTGTGCAACTGTTTTTTCAAAGAACAGGCAGGTACAGCAAACACTTATAAATGCTATTAACCAGCGTATTCAGATGATAAATGACCAATAAACTACTAGTTACTGTCTGAAACCTCACAAAACTGGACCAAACAAGAGATTTTTTTTTTTTTCAAAGAAAACACTTATAAATGCTATTAACCAGCTTTTACAGCTAACACAGAAGAAATGCTGCAATACAGTTTATAAGTAACAAACAGAGATTATAAGTGCAAAATTAAGTTAAATTCAGAAAAAACAGTTGCAATGTAACAGCAAGGTATTCAGATGATAAAAGCAACAAAAATACTTATTTATCAAGAAAATCCAAGAAAAAGTTTTCAGCTCTCTGTAGCCTGGATAACTCTGCTGGCCCAATGGAGTCTGTGCTGAGTAGGTATTAAGCTGGAAAACACGCCGTTTAGCGTTTTTATACCAGGGGCTGGAAAAAGCTAGAAACTGGCCCCAAATGACCAATAAACTACTAGTTACTGTCTGAAACCTCACGAAACAGTACACAGGAACCACAAACAAAGCCCAACTGGCATACAAAGCAATCTCAGACCCCGCCTTGATGACACTGCTGCATATCTGCAAGACAAGCTCCACTCGAGTAACCCACAAGCATGACCTCAGCCTGCTCTGTGACATCAACAGGACTTGTTTGTGTGACAGATTTGTCTCCAGGAGACTCTGCCTTCTGTGGAATAGACTTCCTCTACATGTCATGCAGAGTATCTTATTATCCCTTTTTTAAGTGCAACCTGGATAACTAGATGGGGAACAGAAAATACACCACTGGGATTCCACTTATGTCACTTCTGGACAGGGGCATTGGGTGCTGACTTGTCGGAATATGGTCTAAATTCTCAGCTAGACTTGTAAAATTCAATATTTTGAAATTCAGCATTGTAAGCTTTCAGTATGATGAGGCTCAATCAAATGAGTTTTCAGTATTTTGAAAATTAGGTAAATTAGGTATTGTGGTCTCAAACAAATGATATTCAGTATTTTGAGTTTTCAGTCATGTGAAGATGTGAAGTAGACCCATATGTATGTATATATATATATATATATATATATATATATATATATATATATATATAAAAATGTGTATATATATATATATATATATATATATATATATATATACATATATGGTGTTCAACATCTGATCAAATAGACATAATGCCAACACCTGGGAGATTGACATAAAAACAGTGAATTAATACATATCAGGACATTCTGTGTATGTACCAGGAATTACCATGTAATGGACTAAATCAATGACAAGTGTTTTTGTCCCCCTGTGTCACCTCACACTCCTAGCTAATTATATACACTAACTCTGAGACTACACAGTCCCGGAGGAAAGGGAATATTCTCTTCCCTGGGATTGTCGATCTTGCACATCTGTCAACCATCTGTCTACATGAACTAAATGGTGCAGAGCAAACAGTTGATGGCTGTCCACTTGATCAGGTGTAGGGTACATGTATGTGTGTGTGTGTGTGTGTGTGTGTGTGTGTGTGTGTGTGTGTGTGTGTGTGTGTGTGTATATGTGTGTGTGTGTACATAAATATATAGATATAGATATAAATATAGACATATATATATATATATATATATATATAAATATATATATATATATATATATATATATATATATATATATATATATATATATATATATATATATATATATATATATATATATAGATGTACACTAACTCTGAGGCTGTCCAAAGTCATAGAAAAGGGAAAATGTGTGGAAACTGAAAGTCAACTTTTTCTTTTCTCTGACTCAAAATGACTTTCAGACTGTGATCTACCATAACTAGAGACTGACAAGCATTAAGGTTTTCCTTTTATTTATTTTGATACTATTGATATTAATACTGGAGATTATCCTGTATTTCAAACATGGCTTTTATACTATAAATTTCCTGTGTTTTTAGTAAGACATGGCTGCACAGGGTAAAATATGATACACTAATACTGCATAAGTGAGACTGATGGTATGTGTAAGGTAATATACTCTGAATGCATACAATGCTGGTGTGAATAGTTGAGTATAAGATGGAATCTTTTTCAGAATGAAAGCACTTCAGTAAAAACTGTCCTTTCAAGAAGCAGCAGCCAAAGAAATGATTATTTTTGTAAGGGATTCAATAGGAATGGGAGTTTGGCTCCTGTGTAAAACAATACTTCAGGCTTCTGTTTCAGATTGATTTTTGAACTTATGTCTTTTGCAAAGAAAGATTGAGCTTATTCAAAGTGCTGACCAAAATTAAGCACAGTATCAGGACAATGGTAGAATGCCAGGCTCTGTTTCCACTTACTTAAATAGAAACAGAGAGGAAGAAAATGTCTGGTGTAAGGAAAAGTGAATGATGCAGTGGCAAATTAAACAGAAAATGCAAATTCATTTTGTCAGTTAACCGTGGCCCTAGACATTGGATGGAGGGGTCTTGTTGAATAAAATATTTGTTAAGATGGAATTAAATAAACAAACAAACCAACACAGACCCTATAGAAACACCAAAAATTGAGGTAGCTTGACTAGAAACGGACATAGAAGGAATACTGGGACAACGACGCACAACGCACTATGCCTGATTGAAACACAGAAGTATACACATATAAGAACAATTTGAAGAAAGTAACACTATGTAACTGGAATGTAACAAAAATCTTTGCCCATGGCTGCACTGGCATAGAGTCAGTTGTCCTGATCACCTAAGCATGTACTGTAAATGGTTAAGCTCAAGTGATCTGTTACTCATCTCACTCATCCTAGAGTCGCATACTAATGAGGCGCTACTTTTCATATACAACTGATTAGTAGGTACTCTGATCGTGTATCTTCTTTACAAAAGAGTAAGAAGGGCTGTTCTCTGCCAGTCACTGACTGCTTTTCTCTGATGTGCCTTAACCTGACAGAAACAATATAATATGGTACAGAAGGAATAAAAATGGACACACGCTTGCAAGGTACAAATACTTATGTTGATCTGTTGTACTGTCGCTGTCTGAAGAGAATGAGTGTCCATTTACCTGGGTTTGTACAGTGCAAGTGCTGTAAGTTTTTTTGAGCTTTTGTGATCCAAGCTTGAATGAGACAAGAAGATGTAGTAGAACCTTGTAGTAGAATGTAATATATTTATTTATTGACTGATTTGTTTGTTACTAATATAATAAGCCATATCTAAGCAAATGTCTGTTTTCATGTGAAACTTTTGCACACTGGCCACATCATTAAGGGACTTGCTCGGAGCAAGAAAAAAAGCAAATGGAAATAAACAGATAAAACACAGGAATCTAGGTAGATATTTATTTTCTCAACACCTTCAAAGTGTTTGTAGTATGCCGTAATAAATTAAATTACCATTTTAGCTGACTGTCATAAATGTATTAGATGAGCAAAAAAGTGAAACAAAATGTGTCAGATGGATCAGTAATGTAAACTAAATGAAAAAATATACCTGAGGGTGTCACCCAGATATCAAAAGTATGTCATTATGAATTATGTTGTGATTCTGATTATACCAGAACACTGTCACACTGTCACTTACCTAGAGGAATTACAGAGATGTGACATGGAAGAGTAAAGGAACTTTGGAAAAGAAAGCAGGCATGAATACACCTTCCAAAGGAATGAAACAGTAAAGGAAGTTTAGTGTGACTTTGCAGAGAAATGTTTAGTTCACTAGCAAAAAATGGACACCAGGAGCACAAAAGAGTGAAATAATGAATATAAAGAGCAGTCATAGCAGAAAACACGAATATAAAATTTACAGAATGGTGCAGCAGAAATATCCTTATTTTTTCCTGGATACATTCGATTTTGTAAAATAGTAAACATTGCATGTACATTTCTGCAGTTTTGCTCTGCAGAAGTTGGAAACAGACTGTTTGAAAAGGGATAGTGCAAGATAGAGAGAGAGAGAGAGAGAGAGAGAGAGAGAGAGAGAGAGAGAGAGAGCGAGAGAGAGAGAGAGAGAGAGAGAGAGACCAAATAAAATGTAATTTGCTTGTGATGCACTTACCTTTAATCATCCTTGCTTTGTATCCCTTATTAACAGCAAGTTGTATTTATTAAGTCTGGAATATGGCATCCTCATGAGCTATTTTTCACTAGTAATAACTAGTATGATAAATTTTCCTATGAGAATTAAGACTCTAGATGCCTAATCTTGATCTTGCAATATTTATAACCTGTCCCTGAGTAAACAGGTATAAAGTTCATGCATATGAAAAAATCATCTCTAGAGTCTCCTCAGGCAAACAAATAATCAAACACGTGTGAACTTTTCATTATTATCGAAATAATAGCTTTAGAGGAATAATAACGCAAACATAGTATCTGTTGATTTCCTCAAGCACTGTTTTATTGGTGCTTATCCCAGAGGTATAGTTATCCATTTCCCCTAATTGTAGCAGAGATCAGGTGCTGTCCATATATGTTTCAGCTGACTTTCTTTGAAATATCTAGCATTGCATGTTTTTGCATCAGTAGTTCAGTAAATTGTAATTCCAAAAAGTCATAATAAGAGTTGACCTTTGTCTTCAGGAAATTCACCATTTATCCAAGAGTCATACTTACCTATATTAACTGTAAGGAAAATAGGATAAATTGTTCCATCTATAACTATTAGCAAACATAGGATAAACTGTTCCATCTCTTCTAGCCAGATTTCATTTTGTTTTGGTTCATACTTTCTTTTAACATGCATTTTCTTGCCTGTCCCCATATCACCTTACTAGTTTATAATGTTACACATAAAGTGAAAGTGTAAAGGACATTTATCTCATCTCCAGATTATCATCATGTGGTATATTCTAATATTACACCTGCAGATGAATGCCAAATTATTGAATTAGGGCAGGTGGGCATGTATGTTAACATTAATTTTATAGAGGTTCTGGTTCAGACTGTGATACTTGAAACCTGGGTCACCTATCAATCAAAGTTAGTGACACCATCTAGGGAGCTAAGGGATTGATTGTTGACATTTCATCCAGCTTCGGGTGAGAAATTTAGAATCTGTTTTTGCTGCCATTACAGTAACCACTTCTGGTGTCCAATTCCCTGAGATGACAAGGATAGTATGCTAACATGTGCAGGTTTCTGGTCAGGCCAGGTGTTCTGGGTAGTGCAGTTATCTAAAAGCATGTGAACAGTAAGAATCTCCAGACCCTATAAGTTCAACTCACTCTAGAGAATGTAGACATCTGTGCTGTTACTGAGACTTTAAAGCTGTAGAAAATACTCTGGCAGTACAAGGCTACAGTGGCTCCCACACATTTAGACCACCAGCAGCACAAATGGTGGCTAAAGGTGGAGGTGTCTCAGTCTACATTAGCAACAAATACAGCTCCAGGTTGGTTAAACAGGATGCTGCCCTGGAGTTAATCCACTTCCGAGTCTCCATTGACAAGGTTCCTTATGTTCTGGCCAGCTATAAGTCATCCTGTATGACCCATGAAGCTCACAACTCTTACCTAGACCTACTAGAGTCACTCTTCATTCAAACAAATACCCTATTCATGGGAGACTTTAACTAATCCTCTATGGACTGGGAAGCATACACTGCCTGTAACTCACCTGCATCATAATTCCTAGACTTTATCAACACAAACACCCAGGACTAGATAGTTCATTCTCCAACTGGGGGATGAAACATATTGTATCTGGTGCTCTCGTCATAGGGCAGTGATACACCCCCTGTGTCATGTCTTTATTGGTGAAGTCAGACCATAACGCTGTCTCCCTCAAAATAAAAATCAACCTGGAAAACCCAGCTAATCCCATAATAGTTCAAAACTGTTCTAAAGTGAACTACATCCTATTAAGTGACAATTTGTCAAAACTCACGGTTCCCCCAAACCACAAGAACAAAGCCATATATGCAAAATTATTTAGAGAAACCCTGTACAAGCATGTAAATGGCTGTATTGATGCTGCCATACCTACCAGAAGTAAGCCCAGATCTAACAACAAAAATAAACTCCACTGGTGGAATCCTTACCTTAGCAAGCTATATAACTAAAGTATAAAAAAGCATGACCAAGAGTCAGTATGCTAGGAACCTTAAAGGTAACAATTAGCAGTGTGCAGAACTGGTGGTAAATAACACAACTTTCACAAGCCAGGCTGACATAGCAAATGTACTGGCTGTTAAATGTTGCTCTAACATTACCCCCCACCACCCCTACCAATCAGTGTGAAATCCCATCAAGCATATCCACCCCCCCCCAACTATCAACAAGAAGCAGGCCCTGTCTGTGCTCTCTGAAGCAAAAAGCACTGCTTAATTGGGCCCAGATGATATCCAAGGTTGCCTCCAAAATATGGTAAAATAAGACCTAGCAGACCACTTGAAGCACTCTTCAACTGCGGCTGCAAAACATGCTACATGCCAGGTGAATGGCGGGCCACAATGGCCATCCATCTTCATAAGGGTTGACCATCAATCAACCCTGGAAACTACAGGCTGATCAGTCTGACAAGTCTAATATGCAAAGCCATGGAATTAATTACCATGGAAAAGATCAACAAAAAGGACGTTGGCAATGTACAGAAACTGGACCCATCTCAGCATGGCTTTGTTAAGGAAAGTTCTTGCCTACTCATCTTGGTAGGGTTCTTCAAGAGGGTCACTGAAGATAACAATGAGGGGGAAATAGTGCATACTACCTACCTTAACCTGGCCATGGCATTTGATACAATACTCCACTCAGGTATTAATGCAAAACTGAGAACTAGACAGAAATCCCTACACAACTCATTGGATTTCTGGATGACTCACAGAGAGGACCCAAGAGTCAGAATCAGTGAGACAACATCCACCAGGAGATGGCCACCAGTGGAGTACCCCAGGGCTCCATATTGGGCCTGCTCCTGTTTGTCATCTACTTCTCAGACGTCAAGGCTAACATCAAAGGCCTCTGGATCAGCAAGTTTGTAGATGACTGTACATTGAGAGTTGTGACAGATTTCTCCCCATGACACCAACATCATACAAGAGAGTCTAACACAAACCAATAACTGGTGTCAAAGCCTAGGATTAAAACTCAGTGCAAATAAATGCATTGTGGTGCCTTGGGAAATTGTTTATCCAAACTGATTACTCCATCAATAAAACACCCCTAAAACTTAACCTGATAGCCATGGATCTCAGAATATTTGTAGACAGCAATCTGGCCTTTGACCATTCATTTTAGGTCACAAAAATTATAAGCAAGAGTATGGCATCCAGGTCCAAGGAAATTATAGTACCACTCTACTCAGTCCTTATCATACCCATCATTGAGTACAATGACCCCTTTGGCATGTACCTATCCAGGCACTTAGAAAAGTTGGAACATACTCAAAGGTTCCTCATCAGGAGAATCCAGTGTAAGAATACCATGTTCTACATGGATCAACTTAATGCCCTATCTCTGTACTCAGTTTTCTACAGGTTACTGAGAGGTAACATATGCCTATAAGGAATCCTCAGATAAACCTCTGATGAAAAAAGCTAAATCCAAGGACCTGAACTTTGCCTGCAACAGAAATAGAACATGCTGAGGAGACCAATACGTGTCTCATAGGATTCTTATGCTATGGATTAAGCTTCTTATCAATGTGAAGCAGAGTTCATACCTGTTCCTATTCAAAATAAACTTTGATCATTGGGTAGGATATTGGAAATTCACCTCTGGTCTAGCCGCCATGTCTCTGCTGGGCAGAGTTTGACAGTAAGTATATTAATCGCCAATTGACTTACCCCCCACATAACCTTATCTACCTGTTTACTAACATATCCCACCATATAGACATCCAAGGAATTCGGAGACAAATTGGGTTAGGTTGCATGACTTATAACGACCCTGGCAATTGTTAGTCTCGTATAAATGTATGAACCTATAAACAGAATCATATTTTGCACATCTATAGCCTAACTTTTAAATGGCAGGAAAATGGTTGGGGGAATGCAAAACTCCTAAGTCAGCAATAGAACTAGCCAAAGAAAAGGCAGATGTGTATACCAAATGTGTATACTGTTAACACTTATTAAAAGTGAATAAGCCTGTTCACTCACTTACTAGCAGACATTATTGGTGTAGCAATTATGTAGACTGTGATTCTACAGTTTTAGCCTACCTAGAAAAATGCCAAAGTTGTATGACATTTTATGTTTGTAAAACTAATAGGAAATGTAAAGAATGTATAGTGAGCGTCTGTCTGATATCAAAAGACAGACTGGTACAAATTCCTAATATTAAGATATAACAGAACCCAAAACTACATATATATTTAAATTTATGGCATTAGAATTAATACTTGTGAGTAAAACAGGTGGTGATATACAAATGAGGACAGAACAGGTGGAATATAGGTGGAGTATGTCTTAAAGGATTGATTCTTGCTCAGGACTAAATGACACAGTCAATTTGAAGCCAATGCTGAAATGTAAACAAATAATTTGAGTTTTTTTATTTTGTATTTTTATTTTATTTTTATCATTTATTCTAATTACCTTTTAGTATTTTTCAATATTTATTTATTGGCATTTGATTACTGGGAAAATCTAACTGGGTAGAAGTCCATTTCCAGCAGAGGCCCAGGGAGAAAAGCTCCAAATTATTACAAAACAACATTTTATCTGCAGGTTAAATAATTATATTTATTATAGATTTATTATGTATGTATTTATTTATTTATTTATGTATGTATGTATGTATGTATGTATGTATGTATGTATTTATTTATTTATTTATTTATTGGCATTAGATTACCGGGATTGTCAACTGGGCCAATAGGAGACCATTTTCAGTAGTGGCCTGGGGAGAAAAGCTCCACAAGAAATATAAACATAGACAAGTGTTTACAATTCTGTAAAGCTTCACAAAAACATGAACATAGAGAGATAATTAACAGTTAAAGTGAATGTAAAACTAAATCTGTCAATTAGTTACAATTAATACAAAACGTAAGTCACAAATTTATAACAAACTAGACATAATATAAAAAACACTGGTTAAGAATCAATACAAGTTAAGTATATGACAATCATTTAATATTTAGAGAAATTTTAGATAGATTGTAGAGAAATTAAAGACAAGTTAGTCTAATACAAACGAGATTTGCTATATGAAGTGAGGGGAAAACAGGCTTGTGGTATATTTAGAGAGAATGTTAGGGAAGAGAATTTGATAGAAGAAAGGAAGTAAGTAAAGAAGGGAGAGTGAGGAGGCATAAGGAATGAAAAGGTACTTGTTCACATTTACAGATAAAGTGCACCTCGGTTTTGAGCAAGAACAAAACCTGATTTTAGCTAGGAAGTCTTTCAGAGTGGTTTCGAAAGATGGGAGGGAATGTATAGACCTGATGGCTACAAGTAAGACATTCAAGGCATTAGAAGCCATGTACAAATATAGATAATGCTCAGCAGATTTGCTAAGTTTGTCGACAGACAGGAATTTTTGGTCATTGGGTCTCAATGACCAACTGAGAACACACTTGTGTAGAATGGATTTTAGTGCTATATAGGCAGATGGATGCTGAATAATTTTATACGTGATAAGAAGATGTGTATATGTTAGTTGAAGGGACAGTTCTAATCAATCTAGACTTTTTAGTGCTATACAGTGGTGGTCCATTAAGGGGTATTTGCTGCAAATGTAGTAAGGTTAGTAAGGATGGAAGTGCTATAAAGAAGAGCGGGGAGGAGGTAAAGAGTGGCAAGTGCAGTTTTAGTTGCATCAGTGAGAAAGTTTTTTGGCTCTGTAAAGAATTCCTATTTCTTGATTTGTGTATTGTTTTAAATTAACTTTAGGTTTAAATGTGAAATAAATCTTTTGACCAATGAAAATTGATTTTATAGTCACATGGTTCTCTATTCATGATTTAAAACAAATCAGAGGAAGCATTTTTGCAAAAGTCTGTGGAGCTTCTTTCTTAAAATTGCTTGTGGAATCTTCCTCTATGGTGTCTTGAACTCATGTTCCAGTCTTTCAAAATTCAAAAAAACTGCATGTCATCTTTGTATTAACTGAAATTACATTATCTTCTCTGAATGGACTGGGGGACTGGTTATAGTGAAACCAACAAAAGTATTAAACAGATGAAGTAAGAAATGGATATAAGTCAAATTAAAGAAAGGTCCAAGAAGTGTTTAATAAACTCTTTGTCTGTGCCTTATTTCCTTTATTTGAGTTTTGCACCATTCAGGAAGCATATCAGAAAGTTTCAGCTCTCAAATGTGGCTTCCCTAATTTGTACACCTTGTGGGGCTGTTGCATCATAAGTATCCAACACATCCTTAAATATATGTGGCAGATAAATACATGTGACTGTCTAATGTGATAGTGCTGATCCAGATTATAAAAGGATACAGCTGAAAGCAGGAGTATAAGCTGCCACCAAAAATACTATGTCATCCCTCCTTACATTCTGACATTAGTGTCACATCCTATCCCCTCTTGTTTTCAGCACATATTGATGGTTGTGCACCATCCAAAATATTGTAGCACTGATTGGTAGAACCACCACTTCCTCGATCCACTGGAGCTTCCTGTCAAACATAGGCATGTTCTCAGTAATATGGGAACCCTGCATTTCATACCATCACTTGTGCTAGTGATATGTCTGTAGTGTCTATTACAGTCATGGATGTCAGTAATTTATGATCAAAACCTTCTATCCCCTCCTCTTTCCAATAACTGATGTCCCCTACTTATCCCACTGTGTCATCCCATTGAATGTGAAGTACACTGCTTGTATCTAGTGCAATTCAAGTGAAAATCTTACTTCCATAATTGCATAATTGCTAGCAATAAACTAGGATTCCCTTCTTCTCGAATGACATTAATTAGGTCCAGCAACTAGTTGCAGTGGTTCAGCAGAAACTAGTCTGCCATTTCTATCCAGTCACTGAGTAAAGTTTTACATCCTCCCATTCAAACTACTTACTCCAAATGTCAGTTAGTGCTTTGTAATCACCCTATTCTTGACACACACTCTGCAGTTTACCTGAGAAAGTTATACACAGTGTACACCAGTGACACACTTTTACTGAAGCTAATGAACAAGCCCACTCATGCACTGAGCTGTGAGGCCAGCCTGACATACTCCACTGAATAATTACCTCTTATCTTCCTTAGCAATACTCTTCACTCTGTACAGCTGAAAATAGCTGCTACTGTTGAGCTAGAAGTTGTTATGCATTCTTTGTTTGCACTGCATGCTGTCACAAATCCCATCCTCAGAATATGGACTTCTGTGTGAAAATAAAATGAAGAGGACACAGAGTCGCCCCTTATGATGTAGTGGTGAGTTATCTTACAGTCACAACATCCAGATGCAGTGCTAAGTTAACTTAGGTGGGGATTTAATAAAATCCATGTAGGAAAAGTGGAAGATCTACACTGAAGGTACCGTGGTCATGTATGTGCATCTCCCTCGGCAGCATGCCTTGCATATTAATGAAGGCACGCTACTGAGGGAGAGACATGCAACACAGTTACTGAATCAGTGTAGGGGTGTGTTACTGTGTCTGGAGATGAGTAACACACCCCCTGCACTGTGAAAGTGTCGGATAGCTAGTGTACGGCACTGAAATAAAAAAGTTAATTATTCTAATTTTTTTGTATGTTTGCACTGCACAGCACTTAGCAGTGGACATGTGCCACACATCTATAGATAGAAATAATGCTAGTTGAAATGGTAAGGGATTCCTTTTTAATAAAGACTGGGTATAATAGTAATAATCTCTTCCTGTGTTGGGGTACGACTGGATATAACACAAAATTCAGCACCAAACTCCTTATAACAGTGAATAAAAGTCCTTTAATAAAGACTCTTTCAAATCAATAAGACCAGCCAAAGGGATAAAACTGAAAAAAAAAACAATTTAATGTTAATTTTTTGTCAAAAGCATTCTATGATCCTAATTTCCTGTTTTGAAACAAGTGGAATGAAATTCAAACCTTTATTTAGTAAACTAGTTTCATGATGAGAATACTTAGATATATTTACACTAAATTATATTTGTCACCAACAGAATTCAGTTGTTCACTTTTTTTCTTTTTCAAATTAGCTATTAAAGTAAAATGCATTAATGTACAGCTATGGTCTGTCAGGTTTATGAAGTTAACTTTTCACCTCCCAAATAATACCTTAGTGTTAGCATTTGAATAGGCTGTCACCAGAGATTTGCAATTAAATGCTAATTTTATTTTTAGAAATACTATAGATTTTTTCCAAAATGAGGAATCAGCATTAAATTAACTGATGCGTAAGAAAGATATGGTTATAGGAAATGACACATGGGCGTAAAATCTTCTTCCAGTTCCACAGCTCTTATGCATATGTTCCTATCCTAATTGTCCTGCTGGTGCTATGTCTCCGATCTTCTAAGTTAACTGTAAACTGCATGCCATCTGCAGTTGTTACTCTGATGTCTATTGGAATCCTAATCATGAGCACCTGGCATCATGCCATTCGCACAGCTCCTAGCTGGGATCCTTCTGCACTTCCCAGCATATACAAACAAAGCCAGTGGTATCACTGAGTCCAGATTTCTCAGCAGAAGATTTAACATTATGTCACCCTTCTTCTTTCTTTCTGGTTTTAAATTTTGACTGATCATGGGCCCCTAGCACCAAACAAGTGGCCAAGCCATCTTGAAAATGCTTTCTCAAGATGATATTTCCAAACAGTTCTGTTTTTATTCACTATTGGCAAATGTATTTTGCATTTTTCTGCTAGAAGTCTTAAACTTAAAATTTTAATAGAGTTCCCAAGAGAATTTCCAATTAAATATGCTGTTGCATTATATGCATTTATTCTTAATGTGAATTACATAGGTGTGTATGTTTTTTTCATGTCTGTTAGCTCCTCATCATATGACGTATAATGCATTGCAGTAAAAGTTCAGCTAAACAAAATAAGAGACTGGATAGCTGTACTATAGCATGCATATATTTGTTTATTATTGGAATTAATTATTCTGCTTAGCAGCAGTAACAGAATTTTAAACTTTAAATGACTTCTTCTCTAAACTCATTAGTGAAATTTCCATGCTACAGATTCTTTTATGTTCTGATCTGGTTTCAGTAAAAGTATATAGCACTTTGGCAAGAAAATACAGCTAAGTAACCCAAAGCCTGAGGACAGAATTGCAAATATTTCCACAGCAACTACATATTTTCCTTTGGTGCTCAGGTAAGCTGGTATGAATGACAGCCAAACACTAACAAAGATCAACATGCTAAATGTGATGAAATTTGCTTCATTATATCTGTCTGGTAATTTTCGTACTAGAAAAGCAACCAGAAAACAGACACTTGCTTGAAGTCCAAGGTATCCCAACATGCAGTAAAACATGCTAGTGGAACCTTCATTGCATTCTATAATTATTTTATCTTTGAAAGTTTTCATGTTTTTTTCTGGAAATGGAGGTGAATATCCAAGCCAAGCAATGCATATGATGACCTGTAGAACAGTGCAGAAAAAGCCAATAACAGTCGGTGTTCTGGCTCCCAGCCACGTCTGCTGAAAACCTCCTGGTCGTGTTGCCCTAAATACAATAACTACAGTGACTGTTTTTGCAAAGATAGCAGAAATGCATGCAGCAAATATAACACCAAATGCAACCTGTCGAACTAAGCAGCTTACAATATTGGGTTTTCCAATAAAAATTATGGAGCAGAGGAAACAAAGAATCAGAGCAAAAAGTAGAAAATAGCTGAGACTTCGGTTGTTTGCCTTTACTATTGGTGTTTCTCTGTACCTTATAAAAGTCCATAGTATTACCACAGGAATGATGGAAAGAAAAACACCAAAAGTGCTTAATGCTCCTGCCAGTGGATCATCAAAGGACAGGTACTCTTCTAGCTTTAGATTGCAAATCATTTTTTTCTCATCTGGCCAAGAATCATCTGCACATTTATCACATGTAGCAGAATCTGAAGGGGAAGAACAACAAACAAAAACATCTAAGCATTAATAACAGTATGTATATTTTATTTAATAATTATGTCAAATTTTTATAATAAGCTAATATTTACAAAGATGCAACATGAAAGTCGAATAGTAATCAC
The DNA here is from genome assembly GCF_019279795.1 of Protopterus annectens. Classification (NCBI taxonomy): domain Eukaryota; kingdom Metazoa; phylum Chordata; order Ceratodontiformes; family Protopteridae; genus Protopterus; species Protopterus annectens. The sequence goes on from NC_056739.1 coordinate 228,255,410, forward strand.
ACTTAAAAGTTACAAAGACAATACTCGTTTCTAATTCATATCTATTTTCTGACATTCTAACGAATGTATGAATTTGGGTACTGTGCCTGCATGATTTGTCGGTACATTGTGAATACATTTTACTATATGCAAACCGTTGCCAAAGTAGTGTCATGTATTAGAATTTATCCAGTACTATGACTGTTGTATCTAATAAGATGCTCTGGATAGGGAAGACTGTATATAACGTTATCCTTTTATTATATTAGGTATGGATAAATGCAGATCAGTGGAAACATTTCCAATCAAAAGCATGCAAAGTAAATGACTAAAATGGAAAAATGCATTGAATAGAGGGCAGATGAATGGAAAGAAAGAATGCTGGACACCTGAACATGAAAAGAAAATGAGAATTATGCTTTAGACAAAACTCATTATTTAGGAAATAAGTAAGAGTACTGGTCTAGAAAAGGAAGGACACAAGGAGTAAATGATTTATAAGCAGCAGTTCGACATGAAAAGTCTCAAGTTACATTTCAATGCGTAGGACATATTCTCAAGTTACACCACGCAGCTCTTCAGGAAGCTTGACTGCATTATCCTCTGTCACTAATCTTTAGCCCATATACATATATATATATATATGGGTCTACTACTAATTACCGACACGACGATTCCCCGACGGAAAATTCACCGACGCCAGATGACCGACACCACAAAAACCCGACAACGCAAAACACCGAACACCATTACACCGACACGGGCGTAAAACCGCGACACTACATAGCATACACACTAGCCCTGACCCAAACCCTAACCCCTAGGTCCGGACACTATCGACACTCACCTACCTGCACCCTAACCCTAACTCACTTACCCACCCCTAACCCCAAGCTCCGACACTCTCCCTACCTGCACCCTAACCCTAACTCACTTACCCACCTAACCCCAAGCTCCGACACTACCCCCTACCTGCACCCTAACCCTAACTCACTTACTCACCCCTAACCCCAAGTCTGACTCCCTACCTGCACCCTAACCCTAACTCACTTACTCACCCCTAACCCCAAGCTCCGTACTACCGCACACTCACCTATCACACACCTAACCCTACATCCCTCACTATTGCACACTTACCTGTCCGCTCCCTACTAAATCCCTCACTATCGCATACTTACCAGGTCGCTTTACACATTCCCTTGTCGGTCTTCCAGCTGCGGTCAGTCAACTGCGTTGTCGGTCGTGTTGGTAATTTCTTTGTCGTGGCATCGCTTTGGTAATTAGTAGGGGACCCATATATATATATACTTGCATACACATGGATTATGTAACGAGTACTTGATGCAACCACAATCAACTCCTATTCTGTCAGTCACTCCTCAGAACCCAAGCCATTGAATCACAAGATTTCACAACATTTAGGAAAAAGGGACATTTCTTTACCCCCACTTTTGACACCATTTAATACATTTGAATGTAGGGATGTTCGACTATAACACATTGATCATTTGTCCACTTGCCTGGAGGAATTTGGTGGTGTCCTTGTTCAAAATAAAACACACACACACACACACACACACACACACACACACACACACACACACACACACGCACACGCACACGCACACGCACACACACACAAACAAGCACTAAGAATATATAAAAACAAAGAACTCTGAAACCTGAAACAGTGAAATGTATGTCTATTTTTACAGTACTGAAAACAGATATATTGAGCCTGATTTTGCTGGTGGACCAACTCCTTTCATCCCACTCTCTCCTTACTTATATATGCTCTCTCTATAGTCATATGACAGAGTGGATATAGAACATCCATCACATTCAAGTTTGCTATCATTCCTCACAGTTATTGATCACATCTGGACCACACAAATGGAGTATGAATGATGGTTTCCTATTATATGATTGAAGACATGTTCTTTCAAATGTGTCTTGCTCGAACATGAAAACACGAAACGGCAAAATACTGAAATGGCATATAAGCGATTTCTTTCCTTGGGAAAGAAATCGCTTGGCTGCCTCCATTATTTTACCATTATCGTCACTGTAGTGCAATCTCGGAGTTGGCGAAGCCCTCCGCTTTATGTAATGTTTTAAAGTTTTTTTTTTTTTTTTGTGGAACTAAATGTTCGGGATTGCAAGCTTTCGCTTACATGGGGTCGATGAGTCAGCGTTCGATTTTATAAATGTTCGTTGATTGACTATAGACCCGGATAATCAGTTAACAACATAAATCATAAAGTTAAGCAGGCATTATTCTGACTTCCAGTGTTTCTCTTTTAGCATTAACACTTTTCTACATTTTGAATGCTGTGAAATTGTGACAGACGCTGTATATAGTGTGTGTATATCTATGACTCTATCATCAAATATCAAAGAACAAATACAAAAAGAATGAGCTTTTTAGACTGAATCTAAAAAGAAGAACAACAAAAATGGGTTAGGCCTCCCCTCGTACCCTCTACCCCCTGCTAACTATATATACCAATTCTGAGATTGCACAACAGCAGGGAAAAGGTAAATTCCCAGACCCTGTTGTACTCCGTCTCTCATGCAAGGCAACCACTAGGCTGAAAAAAAGGAAACTGCATATACTCATCTGAATGTTCACTCTTACAAACTACAGCCATACATATAGATATGTATGTGTAGCGTGCGGCTCATTTAGTCAGAATGCAGATGATCGATTTTAACCTTGTTCTGCATTACATCAAACTTATTTGGATGATGTATGTAGAATAGATTCAGATCAGGATGCAGCACAGCTAACCCAATGTTTGCAGTGATACAGCAGAGAAGCTAAAGATGAGGACAGAGTCAATCTGTACATTCTAGACGTGGAGAAAGCATATGATAAGGTTCCAAAAAAGCTGAGTTGGACAATCCTGCAGTGGTTTGAAGGCCCAGAAGCATCAAAATTAGTGCAGGCTGTGTACAATGACCCATTGACTCAAGTAGGAATGGTGCTCAGACTCACAGAGGGGTTCCCATTAGGAGTTGGTATGCATTGGATTCATCTCTGAGCCCACTGCTGTTCACACTGGTGATGGACTACATTAGCAAAGAGATTAAGGGGACAGAACAACAATGTTGTTGTATGCAGATGATGAAGCATTACAAATAACACTGAGCAAGAACTTGACAAAGGATAGGGGAATGGAATGCAAAACTGATGGCACAAGCCATGAAACTCTGTACAGATAAGATAGTTGTAATAGCAGCAAATGCAGGAAATCAAAAGAAGCAGATAATTGAAATAGAAGGGAAAATAGTGGAACAGGAAGGGAAGTCTAAATGAGGAGGTTAAAACAAGAATCAGAGGGGCTGCAGCCAACTGGCATAGAGTGTTATGGGTAGTGAATGACAAAAGAGTGCCAAATATGCTGAAAAGTAAGGTATACAAAGTACTACTTTATTATATAGAAACATGGGCAGTAAAGACAGAATAGTTGAAGAAGCTTGAGGTGATAGAAATGAAGTGTCTGAGACAGGTGGTAGGATACACACTATGGGACAGACAAAGAAATGGTGACATCAGAGCAGAAACCAAAGTAGCTCCAACTGCAGAGAATATCAAAGAGAGCAGATTACAACAGTTTGGGCACATGTGCAGAAAAGCAGAAGACAATCTAGTGAAGAATATTTGGGACAGACAGGAACAAGGCAAGAGGAAATGAGGGCATCCAGGAAAAAGAGATGGATGCATTGTGTGAGAAAAGACCTGAGGCAGTCAGGCATGGCTGTCGAAGAAGGTATGAGAGTGGCATTGAATCAAGAGAGATGAAAAATGTTGACCCAACACCCTGCCCCCATGTAGGAAATGGGAAAAAGGGGGTTGATGATGATGTATGTTATGTATGTAGAATAGGGTAAAAATGACTCATCTGCATGTGTTTTTGAATGTGTGTATTTGTGTGTGAGAATGTATGCACTTGTGTGTGTTGTACAGTCCTGGAGTGAGCATATTTATTTAGTCTGGTTGTAGGGTAGGGGGTTGCTCCCCCTTCAAAAATTCTGCCTTTTTTAATTCATTGATTTTTGGTGTGTCCATATCCTCAGATCAAGTGGGCTTGATATATTCAAATGTCAAAGTAGTGAAATGGAATATTTCAGTATAGACACTACTTATACATAGTTATATGTAGATATTTGTGTGTGTGTGTGTGTGTGTGTGTGTGTGTGTGTGTGTGTGTGTGTGTGTGTGTGTGTGTGTGTGTGTGCGCGCGTGTGTGTGATAGTGTTTGAGAGAGAGAGAGAGAAAATGTGTGCATGCATGAGTGTGAATGTAAGGGCTGTTTATCTACCATAGAGGTGAATTAACTAAATTCCTTAATGCTTGTTTAAAGTCCATTCTAAAGTCTGAGGTCATCTAATGAATCAGTACCTTTTTGGTATTTTTAGTATTCATTTTAGCATGAGGTCATCTGGCCTGGTGTTATTTCCTATTATCAGATACTACAGACATAGACTTTTACTCAAAATTGAGTCATGGTCCAGTTTTAAAAACATGGTGGAAGTTATTGTTCAGAAGTTTATAGTTACTGAAGAAGATTACAGGGACTATATTCTTCTTTTGGCTTTTCCCAGTTAGGGGTCACTGCAGCAGATCATCTGTTTGCTCATGGTTGGCAGTAGAGTTTTTACAGTGTCATTTTGCCAACCTGGCACCCAACCTTCCACAGAAGACACACACACACTCCTACCTTGGGCCAATTTAGAGTGTCAAATCTACCTAGAGCATGTCTTTGGGATGTGGGAGGAAACCAGAGCACCCAGAGGAAACCCACACAACCACAGGGAGGACATGCAGACTCCACACAGAAGGCACCCCAACCGAGGATCGAACCAGAGAACCTCTTGCTGTGAGGCAACAACTCTAACCGCTGCACCACCGTGGCTACCCATTACAGGGACTATACTATTTTTAAATAATTCTTATTTGTGAGACAGATATATTTCTTTGTTCTGAATCTATCGATCAGTTCTATATGAGGCATGGTTTTCTAAGACTCCAGATGTCAGTGTTATATTCAATGATGAGTGATATAATGAAGTGTATAGAGAAGAGTAACTTCCCTGTTTCACCAATACATTGTTTTGAATATCAAATGGGCAACTGTATGCCTCTTTATTACTTATGTGGTCACACTTTTGTTAGTGTTAAACTTGTATACAAAGATTGGAAGGTGTCTGATATGCAGTTTAAATTTTATGGGCTATCTTTCTGTTTTGTAATCAAATTCAAATCTTTTTTTTCCAAAATCTGACATAACTGAATGCGTTAATATTGAATGAAAGGCTGTAGTTCTTATACCAGGAGTGCATGCAAGCAGGATCAGAGAAATTAACATTTCCTATTACAGTCTTGTGTCTGTTTGAAATATAGGTGTATTACCATGATTTGAGCAGCCTGTGTAGTTATTAATTCAGCATTTGTTCCCCACTGTGACCTTTACTGTTAGAATTCTTTATCTGGGAATGAAATTGCATGACCAAGTTTTCAGTAGACTTTGTATTTAGTGATTCAGAGTTTATTCCTACAGAAAGATAAGGAAAGAATTTCAGAAAGTATCCCAGCTCTGTGGTATACAGGTATGAAGGTCCAACTGTGACTCAGACAGCCAGTCTTCAGTTAGTGACTCGGGTGCCAAAAATGGGAGAATTTGAATTAGCGGACACTGCTGGTGCCCACACCAATTGAGAAGGTATCTGACTGTGGCTTGCTCCTTTGCTGAGATCTTGAGGGTGGACTCAGTGTTAAACCCACAGTACATGGACCTGGTGAACATGAGATGTCCTTGATTAAGTGCACTGGATGGGCTGAAATGCTTGTCATAGCAGGCAACATTTAGCAAACTGGAAAAAGCCACCAAAGGGAGGAGGCAGCCCTAAGGTGGACAGCAGGCTGCTCCATTTGACCTGAAAATTTGCCCACTCTGTACCACCTGACTGTCATTCTATTGAGAATAAATCAGCTAATTAATCACTTGAGTAGGAATTAATGGGTCTTAATTAATTAATGGCCTTACTGCATTGGTCAAAACACTGCCATTTATATTAATATTAATTTCACTCAGTATAATTGGGTACCCTTGTATGAGCCTTAGAGTAGCTGGCTTTGGATTGTCTGGTGGCAAAAACTATTCTTATAGTCTAGGAAGAAAGGGGCATAGCTTGTAAATCTATACCAGACTTTCCTTGGTGCATGCATATGTATGTGAAAATCTAATCTCAAAGTATGCATGTGTGTCAACTGCTTGGAGCAGGAACATGAAGTACTGGTTTCACAGAGATGATGCTGGAGGACTCAGCTGAGGACTCAAAGCTATATCTGTGCCAGTGGGGAGTCTTACTGGGGACTTAGAGGGAGACAGATAGAGAAATCCACACCCTAGACTGTGTGTATTTCCTGTGTGCTCTTAAGGGAAATTGTGCTTAATGCAGAAAGATGCATCTGGAAATGCTGCATGTAGCTATTTTTGTTCCAAGTGAGTGTCCCTCTCTACTGTCAGTGGTGAGGATTCAGGCTCATTGATTAATGGCTTAGAGAGGGGACGTCACAATGCCAATCATTCTTTTTATGTTATCGATGTGGGACACACCACAACTCTTCATATGAGAGGTCCACATAACAGGATGCCACAAAGGAGCACTAATATCAGTCCATTCTACAGGAAATGTGCACTGCAGGCTGCTAATCACAGCTTGAGGATGTGTGAATAAAGTCTTGAGGCTGTGGATAACATTTACTAGTGGATCAGGAACTCAAAAAAAACTAAGCTGCTTCAACGATGAGAGCCAGCTCACTCCCTCATCTGTTTTTATTATTATATTATGTGGTGTCCTTTTTTATTGGGACTACCATCATTTGCTCACAAAGTTCTAGAATATAAACCTTTAGAAATACATTGAAGACAGTCAGTAAAGCTTAATGAGGTGACCCCTTCCAACTATCTGTGATAAGTGCTTCTCCAGTTGCACCTTAATGATGTCCTCTTTAGCAACCCTTGGACTGGGACCACCTTGCCTATCATTAGGTTGGGGATAATTAGGAATAACCAATAGTGTCAGACATGTTTTTCTGTAAACCAGGGAGTTTTGTTATGCTCCATTGTGCAGAACTAGTGAAGTCACATATATCAAAAAATTTAGTGTTAGTTCCAGCTCCCTCTCTTTCTCCTGAACATATTGACATGCACTTTTAGAACTGATCTTCACTAGGGGATGCTATATAGCAGGCAGAAATCCTATCCTCTGTCACAAAATGGACAAGACACAAATAGTGCAAAATAATAGAGAATATTATTTGGATAAATTATTGTCAGGATTGGAAAGGCTGGGACTTGAAACTATATATCAGCTTGTATATATTGAAATTAAATATATAACCACTTGGGCATATTGCACCTGTAGGGCACACAGAATTGCCTACTACATCATGTATTAGTCAGTTAATGGAAATATTTGGCATGGTGAATACACTAACCTATTTTACTTTTTTAAGATACGGATGGAGACTCTTGGGTGAAGGGACTTGGTTGAGGATTTGGCTATATATGGGTAGACATTAGTCCAAGAATATTAAAAGACACATCCTGGGGCAACTGGGTTCTTGGTTTTACACTTTATATGACAGTAATTCTAGAAACAGATCCAGACTAACCCATCTCTATTGAGATGCTTCATCATTAGGGAGGAATACTTTGTCAAAGGTGACCTGTCTTGGTTTGGTATGCCCAAAAATTCAAAAAGCTTAAGGCGTAAGTAAGCATTTAAGATGGAAAGGGAGGCAGCCAGATACATAGCAGAACATCATGACTGATAAGCCTTGATCCAATTTAAGTGAATCTTAAATAATCACACATTTCATAGGCAAGTCATGCTGAGCTTTTAATATTTTTAATTGTGTTTTGTCATCGTGCAGGTTTCCTCATATATGCAACATTTGCAAACACTGGCATGTTGCTTCTGTGTTTGGTTAAGAGATACCAAGTGTGATTTGTTACCATCATCATTCAAGATTATTAATGTCACTGATGCACAAATGAGAAGGGGCAAGACTTCATTTTGAGATTTCAACAAATGCAATGCCTTTAATAGATTAAAATAAACCAGCATGGAATCATACACTCATAAATTTGGAAGTGTCATCAGTGTCACTACAGCACTAGCCTAAGATATAAGAGCATGTAGATGGTTTCAGGCTGTATTTTTTATTTATTTCATGTGTTGAAGATAACTCATGTTGTAAGAAATTGATATCAACAAAAGGGAAGGAATGCATAGTAAAGAGTCTACTGAGTAAGGAAATTGTGAAAGCAGAGTAATAAGACCAATTCAGGACCCCCACGTTCCCCCATGAATCATTTACCATCTGTCTGCTTGGGCTGGTGCCCAAGAGAAAGGATAGATAATATAGGCTAATACATAATTTATCCTTCCCAAAAGGCTCCTAAGTTAATGACGGCATTGACAGAGGGGAAGCCAAAGTCCAGTATTCTGTGCTAGATAATACAATGCAAGTTATTCATAAATTCAAAGACTGTGGTTAGACAAAGCTGTTATAGAAGTGGAAGTTCACCTTATTCCTATTTGATCCCAAGACTGCTGCTTGTTAGGCATGCAATTCAAGGATGATTACTTTTTTGACATAGACATACCTATGGGTTGCTTGGTGGGATGCACTACTTTTGGGCACTTCAGTTCAGCATTGTTATGGTATTAGGAAGAAAGGTCCCCAGTCCAGGCTTGGGTCCATTACTCAAATGATATTCTCATCACTGAGGAAGAAGAATCAGGGCTTTGGATGGTCTTCAGTCATTCCAGGATCTTTGCAAAGACTTAGGTATACCATAAGCCCAAGACAAGATTTAAGGGCCTACAAAAATAGTCACCTTTCTAGAGACTGACAGATTCAACTGGTTCTGCTTTTCATTTCTCAAAGTGCTAGTTAGACAAGATTTCTCCTAACTTGAAAAGTTTCAGTTGCTCAGTTTTTGGATCTGGCATGTTTGCTGAATTTCAGTTGTGTATTGCTCTTACCCATCATTCGAGGACTCCTCACACCCCTTCAGCATAGGGCAGGCCCTTCATTTAGCTGACCAGAGTCAGTCTGTTAATGTGTTAAAGGGGACTGGTAGATGGTCTTCCAATGCCTATTTGAAATACATTTCTTAAATTTAAAGTTTTGTTCTCCATTCACAGTTGTTTATTTTCTCTCTTCAAAAAAAAGCTTAGTTATTATTTGGGGTTATTATTTATTTTGAAAGATTTAGAGAGAGCAAAAAACATTTGAGCTTGGACTACCTTTGCCAGAAAGATATATGTAAAGGTGTCTTGGGGTTAAGTTGAGGATGTCTATTTGCAACTATTACAAATCGTGTTGCAGGTGGTAAGTTTTTGTTATTATAATTCATGCTGTAGTAATGACTTGGGATGTATTCCAAAGAGTAAAATAGTATTTTATATCATGAAAGTCTTTATTTAATTAGAACATTTGCTGCTGGGGGTAGGCTTGGCATACGGGAGTACTGAATCATTCAGCTATAGAAAAACAAGAAGGCTGGTTAATCAAAGTGACTCTGGCAGCCACAATGTGGGGTATTTAAATTATAGAACAATAAGATTTTTATGATATGGACCCTGTATGGTTTAACAAGGATGGAGTACATATTTCTTTGTTTGGTTTGAACCCTTTTAATCCTGACTTGGCTATTTTTATTACAAACATTGCAAGTTAAAAAAAGAATAATTCAGTAATGGATAATTTTACTATTTTAGCTACAGTAATGATAGCATTGCTTATTATTATTTCTTTCATGTTGTGTTACACATTTTAAGAAATATACAAAAAGGAGCTTTTAAAAAGTTAAGTAAACTCCAAAAAGGTACAGCTGAGCCACAAAGGAAGGAGCCAGACACCAAGGTATATTAGCGCTTTCATTTGATTTAGTCACAACAAACTTCTTCAGAAAACAAATACCTTAAAAAAAACACCCATGTTATACAAAAAACAGGTATATCACATGACAATATAAACCAATAGAACAAATAAATAAATAAATGACCACACTCAATGCAATTAAAGAAATACCTACTTTCAAAACAAAATGTAATGCAATATCAATATACAAATATAGAATAAAGAATATATATAAGTGCTAATATACCTTGGTGTCAGGCTTCTTTCTTTGCGGCTCAGATGTACTTTTCTGGAGTTTACTTTGTTTTTTGGCTGAGGTGGTTGTTGTTTCATTTTATTTTGTTAAAATTTTAACTTATTATATTCTTGAGTTTTGCTTTCTTATGACCAGTCAAGTGGAGGGAAAGTTTCTTTCACAGAATGGTGGGCAGTCACTGTGTGGCATCAAGCCAAATTTATCTCTTCCCCTTTCTTTCCTGGGCTGGTATAAGATTAAATATTTATGACACTAACCGATGGTAGTGCAGTTGGTAGTGACCAGTTTTGCTGATGGGGCATATTTGGAGCCTCAAAAACTGCCAGTTAGCTTTGCAGTTCATTGATATGCTTGGATCTGTACATACAAAATGGGGTATTGTACTCATTGATATGTCTAACAAGGGAAGAAATCACTGAAAGGATGACTTTGAGTCTTGAATGTATTGTCTTGGAAATTCATTGTATCCGATATAAAGATTTCCTGACTTTGGTGGAAACATAATGATTGAATGGAAAGTTGTCCACATAAGTACTCAGGTCTGTTATGACCATATCTATCTGTAGAGGAATACCATTTATAATATATGGTATATAAGCAACTCTATCGTCAAATGCTGCTACACATCACTTTTTTTGCGTTTAACTTGATATCATTTTCAGTCCATTGGGTATGTGCATATTTCGACCTAAGCTGGAGCTGTTTCTTATCAGCGGGTGAACAGATACTGGTGCCTGTCTTGTGACCACCATCAAACTTGGTCAACTACACTTCAGGGATATTGGCTTGGATGCCTTCAGCATAACTACCAAACAGGAGAGGGCCCAACACCGATCCATGTGGTACCCATTAGTTATAATTTCACATTCCAAAAGAGTGCAAGCAACTTTCACAATATGAGATCTGTTGGATAGCCAGTTTACAATCTACTGAGCAATATAAAGATGTATATTAAATTTGTCTATTTTTTCAATAATACTAACATGGGGATAGTGTCAAAAACCTTTGCCAGTTTGAGATAAGCAGTGAGAACAGTGTGGCCACTGGCCACATCTTTACTAAGTTTAGGAGATAGGACCTGCCTGTCTCAAAAATAAGCTAATTAGGTTGTCTATGTCTGCTTAAATGAGTTATATGATACATTCTATGGCTTTGCGTATAAAGCTGGTGAGGCTAATAGGCCTATAATTATCTCTGAAGAGGGGTTTCTGCTGTGTAAGGGAGCAATAATGGCTGAGGGTGAACTGTTTACATAGAGAATCGGATAGTGCAAATACAGTATGATGGCACTGATGAAAATACAACCTGGTGTGTTGTCTAGTCCTATGGAAGCAATGTTTGTAGCATTTGAAAGGTGTTCTAACACTTGTTCTAACTTCAAGGAGAACTAATATCTTCAAGGGTAGTGGGGGGGGGGTCAACATTAGTCCTGAATTGCCCTACTAATATGTTGGCTATATTCTTGGTGTTGGGGTGTGAAATAATAATATGGATGAGCTCAATGCATTATGTGGACATTATTCCTTAATTTCCTGACATAACTGAACAAAGATTTCTATTTGCCTTCCATATCTTAAGTGACCATAAACTCGCATGATATTCTACATTTTTTAATTGTTTTCAAAAGTGCCTTGCTGGCGTGTTTCATTGCAGTATTCATGTAAGGGGGATAGGAGTTTCTTACAGCATTTCATTATTTTCCTTCAATTGTTATGTAGTTTACTGATGCAGGAATTCTAGCTGAGAGGTTTATTCCTGAATGTGATATTATATTTAAGGCGGGTGGGCGCTGAATTCTGTGCAGCTGTTTAGGTGCTAGTAAAGGTCAAAGCTGACTGCAGCATCTCTCTCCTTCTGGTCCTTTTGTTGGAGACTTTTAGGAATTTTGCACAGATCTTCTACAAGCTGCAGTAAGTATATGCTGGAGACGTCCTTTTAAGATGGCCTTATTTGTTAGTTGGTTGGTACTACTAAGCCTAACTGAGAAGAAGTCTGGTTTGTGGTCATATTTAACCAGGGATGAAGAGATGTGTGGTGGGATATAGGTGGTGACTAGGCTGACACAGAGAAAGGAAAGACATTAAAGTGTCTAGTGGGTAGTTTTATAATTTGCTCCAGTTGCATTGGTACAATTAACTCTAGGAAATGCTCAGCATATTCCTTTTTTTTTGCAAGTGTAGCTGTGCCAGTCATTGCTTGAATAACTGAAGTCTCCCACCAAGAAGGTGTTTGGTTTAATATTTAATCACTCAATGGTGTTATATAATTTCCCTGATGTTTTGGTACATATTTTAGGATGTGTAGCTAGAATGAAATAATAGGCAGATTTGATAACGGTGATTTGGATCTCCAGGAGCTCCAAGATATGAATATGTGTAAATTGATGTGAGAGTCCCCTCAGTTACCCTGAAGGCATGACAGGCACCACATCCTGATTTAGAGGGGATGCTGTCATTGTACTAAAATCATGTCTTAGTAGCTACACAAAAATGAATGTGTTCAAGTTTCAGGAAGGCCACTGAGTTCTGGCATCTTTCAGTTTTTATTCTTTGCATTAAACAGTGTCAGCATGATGTTGTCCAAGTATGAGTCTGAGTTTGCCATATAGGAATGTTCAGTAATGGATTGGCTAAGGAGGCACTAATAGGCAAAAAATGCTTTGGCTGAGATGGAAGCCCTGGAATGAGAGGTGTACGCTAACCATGGTGAAAATGGAAATACTATCTACCATATTTCTCCAGAGCAATGCATACTGAATCCCCTTAGCTTGACACCGGCTACTTATCTAATTGTTAAACCAATTCTCTTGTCTTGGTATTTCAGGATTATTCTTGAAGAAGGCAAGATATTACCTAAAACCACAGTCTTTCCTACTACTAAACACGTATAGTAATTTCCAGTAAACATATCTCTACGTCCCTCTAAGTGGAGCACTTCAGGTCATTCAGTCCATTGTGTGTGACCAGTAGGTCATAGTCATATTTGTCTGCTTTAAAGGGCTTTATCATCGTTATGACATCACAGTTCCTGGCACTGGACAAGTTGCTTACAGTAACTCTGTTGTCATGTCTAGTGAGTGTGGATTTCTTATGCCTCACTACAGATTAATGTATGACCATAATATTTCCTTGTGTAGAAGTAGACTTATTCAGTCATATGAGCAGTGGTCTACTCTCCTTCTAACAGTGGGGGAACTATACATATTTTGCAGTATGTGTAACTGGAAAAGGAGAAGGTGATGTCTTGTGTGCAGGAGACTGGGATCTTCAATATATGTGCTAGGAGGCTTAGACAAAGTTTTCTTTACAACTGTAGCTTAAGATATGGGCCTGTTGATGTGATTGATGTGATGTTGTGAAGGTATGATGCTTACCAATACTGGGCTAATGTGATAGGTTTCCCCTACATGCTCCTTAAATATTTACATATTTTGCAGGTTGTACTGTCAGTTGATAGATGCAATGAACAACAGTTAGTAAGTGTAAGGGTGTTGCTACTACACTGCTTTACAACATATAATTTGAATGGACCACACATGAGGTGAGAGCAGTCTGTTTAGCCATAAGCCAGAGTTATTTGACTAAGGGTGTTATATTAATATAAACAGCAAGGTAAGAAATGTAACACTGTAAGGAAAGGAGTGCTCTACACACACACACACACACACACACACACACACACACACACACACACACACACATATGCGCGCAATTCTGTATATGTATAAGGATAGATAACTATTCTATACTAAGAAGTACTTAGACTTCAGCAAACAGGAGCTTTGAATCCTCCTTCATTACACTTGTATACTGAAGATGATTACTGTCATATTTCTGAACAAGTGCATGTGGCATTCCAATTCCAGTACATTGTGCCATTGTTATATTAAAACCTGTTCTTACATCAAGGATGACTCACCAGATTGGTTTGAAATTTCCCCATCAGAGCATGGCACACACTCATAGCAACATACTGGCATTCCTTGAATTGGAGCTTTGCGATATCCTGGGTAGCAACTCTCACTGCAAACTGAAGAAGGGGCCTGCAGAAAACAGGAGAGCACGTAATTAAGTAACAAAACTACATTAGGCTACTTTATACAGTTTAAAAAAGAAGGACCTCCCCCTTCTGTAAAGAAATAAAGAACTTGTAATATATTATAACATATTGTAATATTCTTGGATAATCTTGGATATTATTAATTCAGGGTCTCTATTTGTACTATAAAGTCTCCAGCCATTCTTACACACTTCCCTACATAAAGGAAAACTCCCACCTTTAACACTTGCTAGTGTTTTTCATATAACACACATTATGCTGAATTTCTAAAATAAATGATTTGCTTTATGTAAGTATTTAAGAAGAAATTCTTATAGTCTCTCACTGAACTGTGTCAATGGTTGGCTCAGTGTTTGGCTTTCCAAGCAGTTCAAATTAACATTGCCTACCTTTGTTAATAAGTTTCTCATTCAACATAAAATAAGTCACTGTTAATAGTCAAGATCTGGGTGCAGACTTTCCAATTGCTTCCATGTCTCTTTCTCACTTACATTTTGATCTCCATTACCCTGTCACTCTCTCCCCCTCTTCCAGTCTATGCATCTGTCTTAACAGGTACCCAGCTGGTTTGTATCTTCAAGTAAGATTGTGGTCTCCCAGACTCACTCTCTCTCTCTCCTGCATTTCTCACTCCATTTTTAAAGGACACATATTCCATGAATACCTCTTATTCCTTATTAGGCACACAAAGCTTTCAAGGTTTGTGAAACTGGCATCTCCTTTTCTACTCATATCCATGGGCAGGGGCAGGATCCACCATATTGCAATACTCCACCTCACAGTTCAGACCTGAATGTCTGAGCTCTGTGACTGGTCTGACATGTCCCATATTGGCTGGCTAGCTGCTCGATTCAATGAACACCTTACATCTGTGCATAGCTTTCCTTGCCACCTTTCCTGTTTCCTCCAAATAAGAACGATTCACAGTGGGGAGCACCAATTTTTAGTCACCTCTGTGGTATGGATCACTAACCTATCACTTCCCTGTCAGTTTTTTTCATGATATGAACCATTTCATTTTGGTTCTTCATGGTCTTCTCCCCAGTATGGACCACTCACAGCACAGTACTGCTACTTTGTACCACACTTCTCTTTAACCAAATTTTGCTTCATTTTATATATTTATTTATTTGTTGATTTGTTTAGGGTGGATACTCTTAGGTCTTCTTTCTGTTTAAACATTTTTCTGAATTATAGCACCACATTAGAAGTGCTATGATTTTTCATTCTCTACTTATTCTGAGAATTTTTAAATCATTTTCCTTTGCTGTCATTTCTTATCTCAATTCATCAATCTACATTTCATAACATCTTCTCATTTCATGTTGTTGACTTTCCATTTTTTTCTTGTACCATATCATTGGTTTACTTTTCCGATTGTTCTTTATTACTGCTGTCTCTCTTTCAAACTGTAGCACACAGGAATATAACCATTTTTTTCCTATTTATACTCAAGGACTAATTCCATGTTCCAGATGACCAGTGTTTGAGTAGCATCACTGGTGTTGGATGGACTGGGTGCTGGAGAATAAGAGTGTGGTTAATTCTAGCTCACCCATCCTGGTGGGAAGGGGGTGGAGACAGTATGCTCACTGTATTAGCAATGAGAATGCCCTGTTGAGCTCCATGCTTTAAGTGGTGTGCCTTTTGGTAGGAGGTTACCCATGCAAAGAAGTGAGTATGCACTTTCTGAAGGCAGCCATAGCAGAGCTCATAAGCCTGCTGGTGGGTGGTGGGATAAGGGCATACTCCCCAGCTGCAGTATGTTACTGCACAAACATCCTTGATCTCTTCACCAGCAACAGATATAGGTCAGTTGGAGCCCAGTGGATGATAAGGCGGGTCTGGTAGACCTGACAAATGAGGAGAGGAATTGGTAGCAACTGATGGTCAGCAGCTGGGAACTGATCAAAACACTTAATACAACATCTGTTTTCATATCGCACAAAAAATCTTGAATAAATTAAACAACTCTAAAGCAGATTTCATGGTGTTATCATGGGTAAATCTTTAGCTACACAGCAATTCACTCAAAGACATAGAAGGACAGGACTCATTTTATCAGATGATGCGAATATACTAAGTAGCAGTGGTACACAGAGCCTGTGACAGACCTCTCTGTCACTGCACCATATAAAAGACAGCTTACTGAACCTTTAAAAAATAACAGAAAAAATAATCTACAGATGTTATATTACCAGTCAGTCAGTACACAGCAGATTTAGAAAAGCGGCAGTGAAGCATACCCTTTCAATGCACATGCAAGAGGGAAACTGATATGTGGCAAGCACATTGAACAGTATTATTACCTACCATTCTTTGTGACTGTGAATGAACAGTTAAGAAGCAGAAGAGAATTGCACAGAAAAGAAAATGAGCCCCTAAAATGTGTACTGTATTTAAATCAGGTCTCTGCAGAGTATCTGGGATGGCAGTGTTAAACTGCCATCCCTAACTCGGGAAACTATGCTGCTACAATAACAAATACATTTATTTCTCTTTCTGTATAACAGTTAAAATAAAAGGAACCAAGTTACACATACTACAATAGCCAAGTCAAATTCCCTGCGATCTGACTAGTGTGTGAAATAAGAATGCCATGACCTATGACAGTGAATGAACCAGCAAACAAGTTTAAAGCAGATCACAAAGGGCCATAATCAGTTGGCTGCAACTCTCTTATTTTATCACTTGTTATTATTATTTATTATTAATTGCTTTAGTGTTTTTAGCCCTCCCCAACAAACTGCTTTCAATAAAATATGATTCTTAACATGAGATTCCCAAAACCTCCAGTATATAACATCCCATTAACTATTCCTAACTGCTATGCATGTTGATTGCTGCGTTATTCCCAGAGAAATTAGGGTAATTTTACAAGAATTTAACCCTACAGCTGAAGCAATATATATATATATATATATATATATATATATATATTTTTTTTTTTTTTTTTTTAACATAACTGCAAATTATGGGTCTCTCCAAATGTGACAACTACTTTTATCACTTTGATTATCAACAGTATGTGTTCCTATTGAATGGCTGTCTTAAAAAAACAGGAAAATATAAATGCCGTTTTTTTTTCCATTTAGCTTTCATCTACTCATTTTTGAGTTCTGAAACTGAAATCAAATGCTTTAGATGAGATTGTTCCTGCTGATGACATTTTTTGGCTTCTGGCAGATCTGTCTGTTTAAGACCTTTTCCTCTACCATGTCAGACTTCTTTGCTGTTGGTACCACCATTTGCATCTGCTGTGGCCTGAGCCTCTTTATCTTCAGAACTTGTATCAACGGTTTGGAATGGAGACTTTCAGTACTTAAATCTTGACTTTTGTGTTCTTTTTAATTGTGCACAGTCCTTTTTTGTTGTAAATACTGATTTGGCATAGTGCATTTTCTTGTAATCCTGTGCACAGTCTTTGAATTAAGTAATACTTTTTCCCCAGATGAAAGTTTGGTACCTTCACTTTCATTCTGTATCTCTGATTATAGGATTATAACTTCTTTGATCCTTGAGGAGGTGCCACAAAGTATAAGGTGTGCAAGGTAGAAGCATTTTTTTAACCACCACATACACACAGTGGTCAAAGGAGACTCTGATATCAACATATATATGCAAGTTCTGGATGGTTGTGTCATTTTTAAGTGGAATGTTACTTAAATGTAAGCAGTAGTGATGCTAGATTTACCAAAGGAGACTATGCTGCGTTTCTTGTTGTTAAGGATAAGCCTGTGATGAATACATCGACCA
>NC_056739.1:228278402-228355902 GCF_019279795.1 Protopterus annectens
CACAATCAAACCTTATAGGTAAACCCAGAAGGTCACTATATCTTGATTGGGACTGGGGCAAAGTGTGGTCATTATTTCTCATTTTTGTCTCACAATTAAATCTGAAAGTTATGCACAGAAGGTTACTGAGCTTTTGGGGGGATTTGATAGTGCTGTCATTATTTCTTTAATTTTTCACACAGTCATACCTCATAGGTATGCATACAGCATCACTACATCTTATGTAAGGGCAGTATACTGTCTTGGAGCAACATACCAAAATACCTGACTGTGAAAATGTGTTTTGTTACCTCTTTTCTTACAATCACTTATCAGAAGTCTATACAGGTAGATGACATTAGAAGGTGGGGATAAGTTGGCATATTGTGAATAATTATCTGTGATCAATAAGTTAAAGTGTGTTACTATAGTTTGGTTGTTAGATGGATACACAGATGGCAGCTGTCTGAGGTGAAGGGTAAAGAGGGAGTCTGTATAATGTGTGAAAGCAGCAACTTGATATACATGGTTGAGGCCATTTATACATTCACTTTTTTCCCAATCTAAAATCAGAGGGATACACAGAAAGTGACTATCCTTTTTTTTTTCTTTTAACAGAGAGACAACACTATTCTAAAATATGGCTGATGTATTTTTGCAAGTGTTTTATCTTTTCAGTGTATTAGGAACTACTTTTTTGTCAGCTTTGATCATTAAGCCTTGGGCACAACTTTTTTTTCCTTGTAACAAAAAAATAAGCCTGAATTTCTGTGGTTGCTCCTGGTTTTTATCCAGATCATAACAAAATGCTGGTAAAAAAAATCTCTAAAATGTACCTCACAGCATCTAGAATTTCATGGCTTCTAAGGCCCAAACAGCCTTCAGACTAGCAGCTTAATTCTGTTTATTTCCTCCGCTGTTATTATACTGCAGGCTTTGCAGTCTTAAGGAGTGGAGAAAAGATGCAGGAACAAAGAGTAAGAAAGAATTTCTTTCTTTGCCATGATTTTTATTCAGGCTATCTTTGTCTCAAAAGGTTTGAAAACAAAAAGCAGTAAAATGCAACTCAGTGCATCTAGATCTGATGGCTTTGGGGGGACTTCTGACTTAATTTGATTATTTTCTTATCATTAGATATAATGTAATCATTGGCAGTTAGGATATATTCAATTAGTGCAGGAAAATCTGATGAGAAAACAAGAAAAAAGTTATCTAAACATTGTGGCAATTCCAGCATGGGGGAAAGTAGGGGGCTCGCTTGGGGGAGAGTGGACAGCAGCAGCCACATGAAATCCTTTTCCAAGAGATTAATTTCACCAAAGGCCATAGTCAAAATATTTAGCACTGCCATGGACTGGCCTATTTAAGTACATCACAAAGCTTATCAACAAGGTTTGCTACTCTCCATGCAACATTTTATAAGACTGTAGCTCTTGGATGCAATAAGCTTGGTTTTGTAAGATCTCTGTATGCAACAATCCTTTTGATTATATCT
Organism: Protopterus annectens; assembly: GCF_019279795.1. Lineage (NCBI taxonomy): Eukaryota > Metazoa > Chordata > Ceratodontiformes > Protopteridae > Protopterus > Protopterus annectens. The sequence goes on from NC_056739.1 coordinate 228,279,877, forward strand.
TTATTTACTACTGCATAGCATATACCTAGTTGCATAATAGCTTTAAACATGCCCCTTTAGACATACCTCAAGCTGTTTAACTTAGGTTTAGCTACTGGCTTTGCCCCTCATGAGTGGCACACTCCAGACTTAATGTCCCTTCTTAAGGGTGGCCTTACAGATGAACTGGGTAGTTGAAGCCTTATTTGCCTTACAAGGCTCATCTGTCAAAACCAAAGTTGTATTATAACTATCCTCATAAATGTGATATCAAGGCCCTTGTTTGACTTGATCCCCAATAGTCTAGCTTTGTTAAGGGTAAATCTTAGTTAGTTAACCTGGTAAACTTCTTCAAAAGAGTTAAAACAGGTGTAGAGATGGTGGCCATGCAGTGCACATGGTTACAGAGATTGTAAAGATAGTATCTATACAGTGCACATGGTTACAGAGGCTGTAGTTATGGTGGTCATGCAATGATTGTGGTTACAGAGGCTGTAGAAATGGTGGACATTCTGAGCAGCTGGTTATAGAGGTTGTAGAGATGGTGGCTATACAGTGCACATAGTTACAGACACTGTAGAGATGGTGGCCGAGCAGTGCATATGGTTACAGAGGTTGTAGAGAAGGTGGCCATGCACTGCCCATGGCATATCTTAACCTGGCAAAGGTCTTCAGCACCATTCCTCATGCTGGCAACATGCAAAATCTAATTGCTTTAAAAATTAACCCAAATGTAGCAAGATGGATAGCAAACTGGCTGAAAGTCAGAGCCCACACAGTGTGAGTTGCAGATGCCTCATCACTAAGTATGAAAGTGACCAGTGATACCCTCAGGGCTCAGTAGTGGGACCTCTCCTTTTTGGAATTTACTTATCAGATTTCCAAATGGAGAGCCAAGACCTCTGGCCTAACAAAGTTTGTGGATGACTGCATACTGGAGGTTGTTTTTAAGTCGCCCTACAATACCCAGACTATCCTGAATGAACTCTCCCTAGTAAACTCTTGGTGTCCTGACAATGAGCTTAAATGAAATGCTAAAATGTGAGGTGCCACTTTTAGTAGACAGCAGTCCCCCTCATCATAATGTATAGCTAACACATCACCACAAACAAAATTATGTCAGGAATCTAGAAACATGGGCTGACAGCTCCCACTCTTTTGACCATGATGCGATCAGAGTTGTCAAGAAATCCTTATACTAAACCCATCTAATCGCCAAAGGAATATCAACATGCTCTAAAAAGGTAGTCATTTCCTTATAGTCAGCAATGATCAGGCCATTTATCAAGTACAACCCCATTTGAGATGCATCTCATTAAACATATCAAACAATTAGAAAGATCAAAAAGTCTTCTAACCAAAAAAATTATAGGCCTAGAATCCCTGAGCTACCAAGAGAGACAGGAAACTCTTTCCCTTTATTCCGTGTCTTAAAGACGTCTGAGGGGGGATTTGCCTTGTTTACTGGGTTATTAGAGACCCAGTTGTCCTGCACCTCCTGTTTCTAAGCATGCATAATATCTCCAGCAATATTACAACCAGGGACCTAAATTTTTACCAACCATTAAATACAGCAGTCGAATGACTTGCTTATAAAACAGCACCTCCCTTATCATTGGAATAAACTTCCCCTACATGTTAAGCAGTTCAAATCATTATCTTACTTTCAACATAAAATGGTGACTGAATGGGTATCCACTCATTTACTCTGGGCTTTACTGGTATGGCCCTCCTGGAGAAATTTTAAATCAAAATAATGAAAGTGTGCACAATACAAAGAGAGCAGAGCAGATTAAAAATTAAGGAATTCTAACAAATAATAAAAAGTATCAATTAAGGAATAAGAAAATCAAGACTTAAGATGACATTTTGTTAGTAATCCCTAAAACCTATCAAAATAGCTCTCGTAAATTAACAAAAGTCACTCTGTAATTGTAAATATAGAAAGGAAAAGAGTACATGAAAGCAATAAATGTAGAAAGAAAATAACAATAAAAAACTATTAAGACAGATATCTTAGAGGATGAAGTGGAGGTTAAAGAAAGGATAATGGAAGGAAAATATCAATCTGTGGACATATTTAGTGACATGAATAATAGTTACACCAAACAAAGCTTGCCTAAAAAGATATTGTAGATAATATATTTGTTCAACATGTATTTCCAGTTATAAAAATTAAATGAATAATATAAATAAACCTCAGGCAGCTAGACCATTCTCACATTTCATGATTCGTCCGAAAAGCAAAACTGGAACTGAATCTGAACAAGAGGAAAATATTCAGGAGTAAAGTGTCAGGAACAAAAGGATACATGAAAGGCATGGATCACCTATGGATACAGGAAGAGTTAGCAGTAAGGCAAAAAGAATGCAAATATTAATTTTCAACATTGCCAATCATCTGAAAACAAATACAATGTTACAGTAATATAATATGACTGTAATGCCTACAAAATAATAAACAGTCCCTAACAGAATGTTTCATTAGGAAAAAGTAATGAAATTCAAAGGATGTGCATTCAAAACATAAATGGTAACATTGTAAGCAGTACACAATTACAAGCTGATAGCAGTAAGTGAGTTTATGACAAAGAAAAACATCTGCTTTGGAACAGATATAGAACTACAATAAAAATGCAAATGTACCCACTCTCCCATGTGCAAGTAGGACACCTAACAGTAGAGGCACCATTAGAAACAAAACTCTCATAAATCCAAATCCATGACTTCCATTACTTGTCAAAAAATGCAGGACGAGACTCGTTACACATAAATGTCAAGTCAAAAATATATTATCTGTCTAATATATAAGAGAATGGCTTGACCAAACCCTTAACTTTCAAGTTCACATCAATCAGTCTGGAATTAAAATCAACTGTCTATTTTTTTGAACCTGAAAGTTTACTTACTGTTTCATTGATCCATCAATAATCACCATAGGTAAAGGTATCATTCTTGTCTAACCACAGTATGAACTTCCTGTAACAGTGACAGAATCAAATAAAAGTACTACTTCTCTGTGGTTTGTCTTCAACAAAATATGGTGGATTCATTACCATCTCAGTAAAGTGAGAGTATCACTGTCAAAAGAGTTTCAGAAAGATAAGCAGGACATTCAAAAATTACAGACCCATTTGTTTAAATCCATCACTGAGAAAGTACTTCAAAAGAAGTTTCATTCTATTACTCAACAATAACAGTCACTGCTGTCCACTAGAGGATATTTATCAACATGATTTTATTTGTAAAAGATCAGCCGTAACCAGTATTGTACTGTTTCAAGCTGAAATATCATTGGTACTAGATTAGGGTTTGACAGTAGGTGTGGTTTTAATTATATCTTACTCAAGCGTTGGTCACTTTCCCACATCTGCCAATCAATTATATTGTCACCAAGTATCAATTTAATCCTTTCCTAATCAACTGGATTACATTATTGATTTCTGGATGTACACAATGTGTTACTATTCAAGGTGTTCCGTAGGGGTTAGTTCTAAAGCCATATTTGTTCTAACATTATTTTTTCCATTATTCCTGTTATTGATCCTTGCTGGGTCAGCAGATGTGCCGGCAATTATAAGATTGGCTTTACAATCTCCCCAAACAGGATTATATAATTATAATTATGTACATAGTATGTACTGCTGTGCATCAGATGTTGTTTGCAATTGCAATTCAGGAAGTTGGAATGAAAACTTATGTATTTTGGAAGTTATATCTTAACAGAACCATTAATTCTTCATGGCTTTGTTATGCCTAAATTCCAACAACACAAATGTTTAGGTTTGTCTATATCTAGTGCCTTATCAACTGATACTCATATAAATCATATTAGATGCAAGGTTATGAGAATGATAGGTCTGTTATTAAAGGTTATATCATTAAGAGTTGAAGCTAATATGGTTATGTCATTTAAATCGTATAGCAGACCTTTATTGGAATGAATACAACAGTTCCTTTTGTAATTATTGTAGTACTCAACTTTCAATACTCAAACTAGTTCAGATTTAATATGCTAAAATAATTCCTTTTGCTATTTACTTAACTTACATTGCAAATGTATTAGACTGAATTTATACGCAATTCATTACAGGTAGTTCCGTAATAAATTTATATTAGCTTTCCAAGCATTTAAGTATAACTTATTATACTTGTCCATGACTTAAGACTTGTATGATAATTCCCTGAGACCAAGGCATAATAATTGGAGCTTTTCTTTATTAATGAATAGAGCTACTAGGAATAATAACTTCATTACTCCAGTTGTTTCCAGAATCTAAAATAAACCACCTTTATGCACAAAACAGTTCTGTTCTTTACCAGTTTTCAAGAAAAATATGGATACTTGGATGGATAATGAAGTTTTTAATCCTAGTTTTAAGGAGTCCATATTTCTCAGTGGTCTGTAGACCTAAATGATGGCTATATAAATTTATGAACTTATATAGCTACTGAAGACTTATTTGCTTCCAGTTAAGCAAAGAGACAACCTATATTCTTGGATTACTCTCACTAAAATGTTTACATTTAGAAACTTTCTCATCTCTTGCTGATAAGATCACCAGTACAATTCCTTCTTGCAACCACCAAAGATAAATTCAAGTAGTCCATATAATTCCTATCCCACAAAACAAAACTACAAATCACTAAACACAGTCCTCACCACTCTCTTGCTGACCTTTTGAAAACACTCCCTCCAAACTTAAAAGATCTTTCCTCCAACACAAACTTTGGATGCCACTTTAAAGCTTATTTGCTCAAAGCCAGTGCAAATTATTCAATTCCAACCCCATAACCTAACCTACCATTCATAAAAAAACACTTGTTTTCCTGCCTTTCTAAGCTAGTATAGTTCAGTTTTCAGGTTAGTGCTGAATTCAGGACTGTGTTACAAGTTTTTGTTTGCCCATACCTTACTTGGATAGAAGGAAGTTTCTCTGTTCACCTGTGAGAGAGGGGAGCTTTGAGCAGACTATCTGTCCCTGGAGGAGTGGTTTCAGCCCAAAAATGAGTAGTTTATTGGTCATTTTGGGCTAATTTCTACCTCTTTAATTTCCCTGCTATAAAACCTGCATTAGTGCGGTTTTGTGCACTGGGCAGCACCAGTTAGCAAGGGTATGACTATTCCCGGCTCCACAAAATCTATTCTTCAATTTTTCCCTTGGAACTAGACAAATATTCAACTTAAGCACTCAAACCATTAACTTTTCAGCCCGGCACTTGCATAAAACTCATAGCAAGCACTAATAAACCTTAGCACTCGACCCTCCCTATACTGTTGAGAAGGACAAGGCTCTCTTTTCGACCTTACCCACCAATCAGTAAAACAACTCACTGTACCTACCCAGGCATGTCCAAAGGGCAGTTTCAGGTGTACTCTCTGGTCCAACTGGTGAATCTGGGCATCTTGAGGCAATGTTACAACTGCCTCATGTACACAGACAACCCTCTCCTCCTACCACCAAACACTAATTCATGCGAGAGATGCAATTATACAGCCAAACTGGAGGCTAAGCTCTCTCAACCCAAGACTGGACTAGACAGTCAAGAGGAGAAGGGAATTACTTGCATCACACCACCAGTCTCACATAGACCTATGAAACCAGTACCGGCAAAAAACACACATAAATACACAAAAACATACTTGGAGGTTCTAAATAAAAATCTGCAAAAGCAACAGAGACCTCCAAAGCAGACATCCAAGAAACCTCCACCCCCCCCAACACAAACCATGAAACACATACTTCACAAAACCAGTGTGCCACGCAATCACAGCCCTTAAGGCACAATAACATACCCAACACACTAGTAATAGGTGACTCTATAGTCAGGCACACTGACGTCCCACTCACTAGGCTGAACAAGGAGAAGGTTACTGTTAGCTGCCTGTAGGGTGCCAGGATCCACCACATTACACAAACACTCAGGTCACTCCAGAACATGTACAAATATGACAATGTCATTGTCCATGTTGGTGTGAATGACCTGAGCCGTACCTTCCTGGCTACATGAAAAGAGACATGGAAGAGCTCTCTGATCACATAGCCCAGGCCGGTATGACTCTGACCCTAAGTAGCATCCTGCCCTCACCAAGAATGATACCATGGTATACAGAAAAAATTGCCGATTTCAACAATTGTCTAAGCTTTTGGTGCCATTCAAAGGGGATCCAGCGTCTGTCAGCCTGGGATGACATGCTCAACAAGTCACGCTGCTTTGATAGAGACGGCTTGCACCTGTCACCCTTAGGCTTTCAAATACTGGCCAAGGCTCTTGCCACCCCCATAGTGCCTTTTTTAGGCAAGGCTCAAAAGACAGACTCATTGCCATAAATAGCACAAGTAACAAAAAACTGGGGGTAATGCTACTCAATGCCAGAAGTTTAAACCTCAAAATGCACGCACTTGAGGCACTCTTCAGTATGGAGAAAATCGATATATGTGCAGTAAGGGAAACCTGGTTTAAGGCTCCAGAGAGCACCCCAGCACTACCAGGCTACAACTCATACCATACATTTTTGCCGTAAAACCTGTACCAAAATACAAAAGGCGGGGGCCTATCCATATTCATCAAGGATACACACACTTCCAGGTTAGTGGCACAGAACGAGGCTTTAGAGATGATCCACATGCAACTAACAATGGGCAGAACTGCAATTCAGATTGTAGGTTGTTACAGATCACCCATCATGTCCCAGGACCCCCTTCCATATTTCTGGAAACACTGGGAAACATAAAGGTCCTACCAAACACCCTGATATTGGGTGATTTCAATTACCCAAACATTAACTGGGAAAACTACTCAAGTACTAACTTCCTTGTCCAATGTTTCCTAGAATTTATAAATTCAAATGCCCTGGATCAACTGGCCAACACCCCCACCAGAGGTGACAACATATTGGACCTGGTCATCACCAACATGGGCGACCAGTGTTCCACACCGGAGGTCAACCCCTCACTGGTTAGATGTGACCATAAACTAATCACTCTGGATATTCACATTCCTCCACCACCCTTGGTCAAAGAATCCACAGTGAAAAACTTTTCAAAAGCAAACGTCACATTACTTAAGACTGAGGTAGAAAGTTTCAAATCCCCCATGCTAAAGGATAACACTGCCCAAGCTGCAAAATCCTTTACTAATGCACTCTACAGGCACCTACAAGAATGCATGGATCATGCTATCCCAAGCAAAACCAAGACTCACTCCTCCAAGAAAAGGAAACCAGTCTGGTGGACCCCTACCATAAACAAACTATACAATAGAAGGAGGAAACTAGTACAGAAAAGAGTAAAATCCCAAGAGGGGAAGACATCCCTGATCAGTATCAGCAAGAAACTACGATCCCTCATAAAATCATCCAAGGCTAGCTTTGAAAGAAAAATTGCCAAGGACTCCAAAGATAACCACAAGGCATTCTTTAGCTATGTCAAGAATCTAAGTGTCAATTCCCAGATCTGCTCGGAGTTAGTGTAGAATGGCACAAAATACACTGAACCAACCGATATCGTCAACATCCTGGCAGATAGGTTCAGTGCAAACTTCACCCCCTCTCACCCCCAAAAGGGCCCATAACCATACCAGAAGAATGTAGTGCCCCTGAAATCACAGACACTCTGGCTAAAACAGCCCTCTCCAAAGCCAAAAACACAGCATCAATGGGACTGGACGGTGTCCCAGTCTGTGTCCTACATGAGCTCAGAGATGAACTAACCCCTCACCTAGACACTGTCCAAACTCAGCCTCTCCACAGGCTATGTGCCCATAGAGTGGTGACAGCAACGGTTATTCCACTCCACAAAGGTGGAGCCACAACAGACCCTGGGAACTATTGCCCTATAAGCCTGACCAGCTTGGTCTGCAAGGCTATGGAGTGCATCATCATGGATCTCATTAGCAGAGACAGTGGGAACCTACAAACACTGGACCCTACCCAGTTCGGCTTTGTTAAGGGCAGATCATGCCTCCTAAACCTGGTGGACTTCTTTGAGACAGTTATCAAGGCTATAGATGAGGGAAAGGTGGGACACCCAGGTCTACTTCATGTTGTCATAAGCTGACAATATCGAGTGTGATATTGTTGGCACAACAATATCAAAAGTGAAGAACATTGTGCAAGTAAACGGAAATCTCCGTAAGGGGAGATTTCCATTTGCCTCAATGTAGTTTGGTCTTGGAGTTGGTATATTTAAGTAGGTAGGTATGGGGGCATAGCCCCCCACATGTGGGGTGCAGTGGGCTTGCCCCCCTGCCTATGCCATTTAGTTTTTTTTTTAAATTTTTTTTTTTTTATGTTTTTCGATGTTTTACTTAATCAATCAATAAAATTCGACCTTTATTGATTTGATTAAGTAAACTTTTGATAACGTGATATAGATGAAGTACACACAGCTTACTTAGACCTTGCAAAGGCCTTCGACACCATTCCCTATTCTGGTATTATAGACAAGCTCACCAGCCTGAACATAACCCCCCTATGTCACAAGATGGGTTGCCAACTGGCTCATGGGCAGAACCCACATGGTAAGAGTTACGGGAACTAGGTCTGACTCTAAACCGGTTACAAGTGGCATTCCCCAGGGCTCAGTCCTAGGATCCCTCCTGTTTGGCATATACTTCTCAGAGAGACAGGCAAGTACAGGAGGACTATGGTTGACCAAGTTCGCAGACAACTGCAAACATAGGGCTATAATTGACTCTCCGGCTGACACAGACATCCTCCAAAAGGGTCTCACTGAGACAGATACCTGGTGTCAAAACCATGGCCTCAAACTAAATGCCAAAAAGTGCATAGTTATCCCCTTTGGAAAGTACCCACAAATTACCACATAGGTGGTAGCCCCTAAATACGGAAGATGAAATAAGGGATCTGGGGACCCAAGCAGATAGTAATCTCTCCTTTGATAATCACATTGCCAAAGTGGTTAGAAAATCCTTCTATGTGGCCCACATAATCACAAAAGAGTTTGCATCCAGATCAAAAGAGGTCATTGTGCCCCTCTACGCATCAATTATCAGACCCATCATAGACTACAACACCCCATTTGGGATGTACCTTACAACACACTTGCAACAGCTGGAAAGACCACAGAAGTACTTCACCAAGAGGATCACTGGCCTCAAACAGATGCCCTATGCAGCTCGACTGGAGAAACTCCAGCTGTATTTGGTTGCATACCGCCTACTCAGAGGTGATCTCTGCCTGACATACAAGGCCGTATCCAACCCAGAATTGATGGTCATGCTCCACCTAAAGAAATCCATATCCCCTAAATCCACACACTCTAGGGATCTAAACCTCACCACAACAATAAATAGGACATGCTGGAAGGATAGATTCCTGTCCCAGAGACTTCCCATGCTCTGGAACAAGATTCCAATCTACATTAGGCAGATCTCCTCACTAACACTCTTCAAGAGAAACCTTGACGAGTGAATGGGAAACAGGAAGTTTACCCCGGGGGATCACTTCAGTGACCCTGCTGGACAGAGACCCAGGAAACTAATCTAAGGGGGTAGTGAAAGCCAACACATTCCAGCTAGGCTTATAAATGCCTTCGGGCAGATAGCTTAGTACCTACCTATGAACCAACTCGCTACTGAAATGTTGGTACTGGACAAAAAAGACTGGAAACCCATGGAAAGTGTGAATCTTGAAGATCATTCTTCTCTTTTAAACTTCTTTTTTACAGGAAAATAAGCCCCCCCCCCACTCCCCTCAACCACAGACATATATTTGCCAACTCCAGGATCACGGGTCTATATTGGTTCAATGAAACAGCACATCATCAAATGCAACAACCTCGAACTTCTAACCATGAAATCTAAAAACATCGAAAGCTCAGAACAGCAAATTTTTTCCCTGGGAAAAAAATTCACTGTTCCGAGAACACACACACAACACAAGCACACCAAAATACAGCAATCCACACACGTACACTTAAAAACCTACATCTAACCCTACACTAAACTGTACATACAGTACTATCTATCCACTATCCTTAACCCAAACCCTAACCCTAAGGTTTGTTACTATCGCACACTCACCTCACACATACCCTAACTCACATACCCCGCCCTAACCCTAAAGTCTATCAGTATTGCACACTCACCTCACCCATGCCCTAACCCTAACTCACATACCCCGACGTAACCCTAACGTCCACACAATAGCACACTTACCTGAACCTAACCCATAACTTTCCACCACAGTGCTGAAAATAGTGAAGCCACAGAAACGGACAACCAAATTCTTTCCCTAGGAAAAAATTTGGTTATCTGCAGCTTTGGTATTTTCAGCATTTGCTGTTTTCAGGTCGATATTAGACCATTCGAAGTATTAACACTTCGATGATCTAATATAGACCCCAGGATCACCATACCTTGGAAAGAAAGGGGATATCCTAAGAAACAGTCATCTGAGACTGTTTTTTTAACCATTCAGATTCCATGTTTCAGGACTTATAGTAGCAAGTACCAACATTTCAAATATTTACCATTACACCATTTTTACATCACAGAGTACTGTTGTAATTTTGATTAGACTTTGGTATCTAACTAGTCCCTTGCTTCTATAGCTCATATACCCCATCCCTACTAACTTTTCCCTCACTGTGCTACTGTTTAACAGTATACTGCTAATTATTCTCTTCACTTCATTAAGTATTCATTTGCCTAAACACTGCATGCACTGTATAAAGCCTTCAATTATACTCTGTGTGACTTGTTTACTCTAAAATGTACATAGCTTTATTTGTAAAATAAAACGTCACAATAGCATGTCAACAACTAAATAACTGAGTAACAAGTAAACGCTAAAGATGCTGGATAAATTTGAATTAATATGGAGCCAACAAGCTATAATACCACTGGTTTAATATAAAAAAATAAAACAAATGCTTCAGAACAAGCTATAATACCACTGGTTTAATATAAAAAAATAAAACAAATGCTTCAGTACAAGCTATAATACCACTGGTTTAATATAAAAATAAAACAAATGCTTCAGATTTAGCGCTTTCATCCACTATAATGTGGACTTCCTCAGAATGTTTTAAATTAATTAATTAACCACTTATATACAGCTTTAGGTGCCAAAATTACTGAACTCCTTCATTTAAAAAACATGCACTAAAATTTTTACATAAACAATACATCTAATTTGTGAAGAGCACTCAGCATAATATGCTATACATAATATGCTATACACCACATACCATGCACTACTTGTGCAACAAAACATATCTAAATGTATTATATTAACTCATATATGAACAGACTTATTGTATAAAACTATGCTTTTTACAGTACTTAGCAATGAAGTTAAAAATCATTAGTAATTGTAGTCATTATATTAATTACCACAATGATCATTATAATAATAATCTTATCTTTCTTATTTGATATTAGTGGGAGACGCTTGTATTAGCTTATTACATAAACTATTCAAGAGACAAAAAAATGAAACAATAAAAATAAAATCTTAAATAAATTAAGAATATAATTTAATCACAGACATACTTGTGTGTGTCTAATAAAAATATCATCTCTGTGTATAATGTATATTGGTTTGTTAATGCTACGTTTTTATGAGTAGTATTACAATGCAGTCACTAAATGTACCTCTGTAACATGGGTTTAATAGTTATATAGTCATTTAATCCAGGTTCAGTTGAGGCATCTGTTAAAATCTGCCATCTCACCTCCTTCTCACCTAAGATGGCTTTATAGTTACCCCTCTTTGTCCCTGCTTAAGTTGTTCTAAAATAGCAAATCTGAAGCAGGAGTTTTGGGCTGGAGATGGAATTAAAGGAGGGAGTGGTAAAAACACAGCTAAAAAAATATAAAGGTGACATTCTAAAGGAAAAATTAAGCTATCAGTTAAATGTTTGAATGAAATCAATGTGGCAGTAAAAGGATGGTCAATTCAGGTTGCAGGATTGGAAAGAAAAAGGATTAAAACAGGACTGTGGGGAAGAAAGGATAACATGAGAGGGAATCATGTCATAATAAATGGGTGAACTTAGATGTACATGGGAAACAACAAAGGAAAAAAACTCATAAGCTGGAAGTAAAGAAATATAGAATGTGGTGTAAACATATTTGCACTGGGAGCAGGAGGATAAGGTAGGGAGATTCATACCATGGAGTCTAAAAAGTCTGGATAACAGCACTGGGCTAAAGAGGGATGAGGAAAGGCCGGCAATGACGACCCACAATGTTTAGAGAAGAGACTGCAAGGTTCTATGAGAGCTCTGCTGCCTGCTCCAGCACTAACCCACTCTTACTCCTATTTCTCTTGCAATCAGCCTTGTTACTCTTCTCTTACAGAGTTGGATCCATCGATAATATTGGCAAAATTGTCTGGGTGTCAACTTAATGCTAAGTGACACTATAAGCTATAATAGCACTTGCACCTTCTTCTACTTGTACACATTTGGTAGAGATAGAACCATTGCTAATAATGACAAAATTGTCTGAGAGTCACTTTAAACTATTATAGTACTTGTACTATCTTGTACTATAGCTATGTAAATGGCTACTCACTGTTTTATTGCTCTCTGTAATATCCAGTATTATTTATCCAAAAGTATTCATGTTGCGTGTTTTCTTTTCACATGTATTCTGTGGAGGTTTTCTCCCCTAACATGCATTGAAAATGAGTGTATCACTGGATGCCCCATGGACTATCTTGATAAATAAATGCAATAAGTAAATAAAAGTACATGAGAAGCTAGATTTGCTACTAATGGGAAACGGTGGAGATAAGGAAAATGAAGTATGGATACTGGAGAAGCTGAAGAGAATAATTTTGTTAGAAAGAACAGAAGCTATAATAGATGGAAAGGAAATATATAAATGGAACAAGGAAAGAAAGTAAAAAGAGATGCATTTCTGCTGTACTAGACAGTGAGACAAGGGCAGCAAAGGAACTATTGATCTATATTGGACTAGAAACGTTAATGTTGAAGTAGTGGGAAAAGTCTACTGCCTTCATGATCACTAACACCATTGTATATGCCAAACATTTCACATGGGGAGGCCACATTTGATGAGTACACAACACACAAACAACTATGCATGCACTCTGTTATTGGTTGGCACTTCATCCAACTGCCTTTGGCTACATATGCTTAAAAGCAGGTGATAGTCTACCAAAATTATATAGTTCTAAAATATTACTGCATTCAAACAGCCTTCTTTATCTCTTACTTTCTCCTTCATACCAAACAGGTAACACTACAAGGAAGCCACTGCCTTTGTATCTTTTCTCAGTGCTACTTGTTAGGGAGACTCTACTGAAGAGCTAAGACTAAAATATGGCCTTATTCCTAAAACAGCCAATAAGGTCTTGTTACATCAGGGATGGGGCTAGGGCTTTTAAGAATCAAAGCAGTAGAAAACATTCAGAAACTAGAGAGCAAAAGATAAAATTAGAATTAAGATGTAGTTCGTCACTCATAAATGATGCATTTTCACTTTTATATAAAACAATATGTGAATGTCAATTCCCATTGCCAGGCCTTGATTGATCAAAGCCCTGGTTATGAGCTTGTTACACTGACAGATTTCTTAAAGTTGCAGTCTAAGCAGCACTTGCAGATTTTGCTGACACTAAAACTGTTTTAAAGCATCGTTCAGCATAATTTTGTCTTAAAAACAATGCAAAAACGTATTTTCTACATGGACGGCTAGAGCAGCATTTCCGATTGAAAAAAAAACTGCATTTTTTGAGAATTTTATAATGCAAAAATTATTACTTAGTTTTCAAGAAGCCACAAGTTAAGAGACTGCTGCCAGAATATTATCCTTTAATGAACTCACTGTGCCTGTACCCTGCTAGTTTTAGGTTGAATGCATATCCATTGTAATAATAACTAAATCTAAAGCAAATAACTCTTCCATGCCATGCCATCTATTCAGTGTGGAGATGTAAATACAACTAAATTCCCAAGAATAGTTTTGTTAAAAGTTCATAGTACTGTATATGCAAACAATATCTTCAAGCTAGCATTTCAGCGCCTGTTTCAAAAAGCATGAGCAACAAAAATTCTGGTTTTGATAGTATTAGTGCTTTCTGTCTTTAACTAATCTTACTTGGATATATCCTCCACTCCAGATGATGACACTGTTATTTATTACAAGTCCTTGCTTTGGGTTCTCTTCCAGTCCAAACCTGCCAACGGTTACACATCTCATGGAGTTTTCAGAACTTAGCTGCCAGTTGACTATATCATATATAGCTGGCACATCTCCATTCTCATCAAAATATACTTGTTTACCAGAAGGATTTATGAACTGGACATTTTTAACATAGTGGAAAAACTAACAATAAAAAAAGAGAAACTTAAATTACATAACAAACAAGAATATCAGTCAGAATATACAAATTAGGATAGATGTACCAGTTGTTAATTGTATAGTTGCATGCTTAGTTATGAGCACTGTAGTCACTAAAAGAAACAACAATTCACCCCACAAAAAAATAAATAAATAAACTCACCCAGAATACTTGCCTGCTAAAATTCTTATTTCCAGACTCTGTCCTTTATTATCAACATTATTATTTATTTCAAGGAGTTAGCAAGTCTATTTAAGAATCTCATTTATTAAATTATTTTGCTCTACATTACAGTTTTCATCATTATCATCTTTTAGACAATATCATCATTTACCTTCTACATCTGGCTATTTTTTTTTTTTACTTTATAAGGCAAAGGCATAAACCTTTGTCAACATCAGTCATGCTTAATTTGGTTAAAATTAAAACTTTAAAGGCATTCAATGCATGGCCCCAATGCAATGCCCATCTTTTGGCACTATGGCTTCTCTTTGATCATTCTTGCCTAGAATTAGTCCTGCTCTCCCTCCTTCCCCAGCAAAACCCATTTTGATATAATCTGAGAGGAGACTAATGCTCCTACTGTTAGCGCATACTCCAGAATTTGTAGTTAGGATGAATACCCGCAGCTATCAGCACTACGGCTGTCATCCTCTTCCTGTCATTCCCAGGTGAATATTCGATGAAGCTACAGTCTGATTTATGCTAAAGTTAATTTTTATTGCTGCTTTACTCAGTATTATAATTTCCCTTAAATATTGATTTAACAGATATATATAAAAGCATCCAAGTAAGGTAAGAGAATGGGGCCTGCTGTTTTATGGAGACCCCCAGAGTTTGCAATTAGATTGAATGCAGCTACCAGTTCCCCACTCATTCATGACCTCTTTCAAGCAGTCATGAAGCTACAAGATTGTTTTTTATTTGGTGTATAATTCATCTATGCCTTCTGATATTAGCACAAAATCCTTTATATACTATTGTTGTATCATTTTCTAACGTTAGCACACAATACTTTATGAGCCACTGTTATATCACGGCAAAGTATAGTAAAACATAATTTGTCCATATTACTGTTGCCTCTTCTACATTCATAAAATTTACTTCGTTCATGCATTAATATTGTATTCTTCAGTATTGTTTATTTTATTCAAAATTTAAGATGCCTGAAATTAATTAGTCAGTTTAACTTCTGTTAAAATTATCTGTTTTATACTTAAACACATGCTTGTAATTTACCTTCCCAGACCTTTTGCAAACTCATTGATATTCAGAACATGTCAGCTACCAGTAAATGTCCCTAACGAGGTGTATTCTACAGCAAATTGCCATATCTCAAAATATAGTTAGGTTCTTTCTCTGTATTAATTTTTTCAGACTTTGTATTGTTCATTGCAAACTATTAAAATCTTGCAGTCTTATATTAGCTAGGGGATGAACTAGTGGGTTAGTTACAGTCATTCTGAATGACAGACTACATATGAAGTTTAAAATCTATATATTTCACTTCTCTCATATTATATTTATTTATCTATATGATTAGCTAGCTAACATGCACCACAAAGATGCTATTTACATATCACTCGTACATAAAATATAAAAAGCTATCATTAACAATTCAAACAGTTTATTCAGCAGTACACATCAAAAGATATAGAAAATGACTGATAAATAACAATTTCTGGTTATTTCATTATTATAGCAGCCTTGGCGATATAGTTACATAAGCAGGAAACAGGCAATTACAAAGTTAGAAAGTTGACAGAATAACAGATTTTGCATTACAATGAATTAGAAGAAATCATCGCTGATTACCACAATATATCACACATTACTTGTCTTCATCCCAAACTTTATAGCAGCCTTGGCGATATACTTACGTAAACAGTAAACATGTCAATTACAAAGTTAGAAAGTTGACAGAATAACAGATTTTGCATTGCAATTAATTAAAACAAATCATCGCCGATTGCAACAATATATCACACATTACTTGGCTTGGTCCAAAATGTTTTCTAGGATTAATTTTGCTCTTTTGTACTTAAAAGGCTAGGATGAATCTCAGCACCTCCTCGGGTCAAGCCGGCAGTCATCTTTCCTGTGAGATAACTGCTTTAGTCAATCAAGCATTCTCCTTCACCTCCCCAGTGGGGTATTGATTCAAGCCCCCACTGCTAATGAAACCCTAAGAAATCATTAGCAAAGGTTATTAGTGATGCTGTTTACCTAAATCCATACTTATTCCAGTGCCATCAATAACAACATCTGCAGCTAACAGTGGCTAAATGTTCTACTCATGCTTCTAGTATTTGAGTAAAGGACTGTGATATTTGCTGTCAGATTTATCCTTGCTACGCCTAGATTTACTGATTTTCATCATTGAGGCAGACATACTTACAGTATACTATATCGCCAAGGCAGCTAATATGAAGCCACATACACACACACACGTGTGTGTGTGTGTGTGTGTGTGTGTATATGCATATGTACATATAATATGTATATGTATATATCTATATATATATATATATATATATATATATATATATATATATATATATATTTTTATATATATATATATATATATATATTATATTATATATTTTAAATATATATATATATATATATATACATATATATATATATATATATATATATATATATATATAGATATATACATACACATATATATAATTTTAAAGGAAGTCCATCAATATCCCCACTGTAGTGCGTTCTCGGAGTTGGAATATATTAGTAACAAGGGGTGTGATATGTCATATAGTTGTTTGATTTACATCAGCTCCTATATGACTATCACGTCAAATTTTCAGCGACAATGTCAACTCAAATGTGTCGATCATTTGGGGAGACACTGTGTCCATTCGAAATGTTTGGTTTCGGTTTTACTTTTCATTGTTTCAAACGGCAACTGTTTAGCCACTCAAACTAATGATAGTAAACCTGTATATGTGTATGAATCCCAATCAGATGATAGAAACTTCATATGACTGAAACTCATTTGACTGAGACAATAAGACTGAAATTTCAAAATACTGAAAAGTCACTTTACTGAAACCCATAATACTGAAATCTCACAATGCTATATTTCAACATACTGAATTCTAAAGTGGACGATATAAAACCAAAATATGTGGGAGGGCTATGCCTCCCATCCCCCCTAACTATATATACTAACTCCATTATCGCACTACAGTAGGGAAAAGGGCATATACCTTTTCTCCACTGCAGTGCGATCCTGGAGTTAGTATATATAGTTGGGGGGTGAGGGGTGCACAGCTTGAATACCAGGGCAGGCCATTCAGCTTTTACATGAGAAAGCAGTTTTATATTATTTTTTATTTTATTTAGCTATGTAATATTTGTTGCAGTGGTGGTGCTGCGGTAGCGTTGTCGCCTCACACTAAGACGTTGTCCTGTTCGATTCTCAGCTAAAGCATCTTCTGTGTGGAGCCATGCGTGAATGGGCGTACCTTCGTTGAAGGTTGTGCATCAGAGCTGGCAACTCGGCATGTAAAAATCTACTGCCAATCATTAGCAGACCGGAGTTCTGCTGTGGTGACCCCTAACCTGGAAAAGCCGAAAGACACAACAACAAGTAATTAATATTTGTTAAAGAGGGTAGTGTAGCTGGTCCACATTCCCATTGTCGGTGGAGATATAAGGTGAAATCCGTCATTTAAACATGTGTCCCATAAAGTACAGTCACACCCCAAGGTAATGTAATGAAAGCACATACGGGGAGGTCATGTAAATTGTACAATGAATGGTCATTGATATTCCAAAACAAGCACGCTGATTGTTCAGCCCAATCAGCATGCCCATTGTAAATTCTAGCAGATACCAATGGGAAAAGGTCCAGTTGCCCCAATTTTATTCCATTGCTGTATAATGTAATTTTATTTTATTTTTTCAAAAAAAAAAAAAATTGCAATCCGGACTCTGGATACTAGGAAAATCAGATATGTTATTCAAAACTAAAGACACGTACCTAATTTTTCTTGCATTTCCTCCATTCTCTCACTGTCCTACCCCTAAACTGTCCAACATTTTTCTTTGTATATAAAAAAAATCTAGAAAACAAAAATGGAGCAATGAAGATCTTTTTTCTGCATTGCTTCCTTTGTAAAGCAGTGATGTACTGAGTATGTGGGGGAATGCAAGTCCCACACGGATGCACATTACATCAGAAAAAGTCCCAGGATAATCGAAAAATGTGTAAGGACAGCGCGGCATGGGTATACAAAGACATTTATTTTAAAAAAGTAAATATTTTCTCTTAAATAACATCATTGTATAATAGCAATAACCAACCCCATGGTTGTGGTATATTAAGATTTACCTATGTTTGCCTTTATTTAATCACTTGGGCTTCACACTTGTGATTAAACCACAAAAACTGTGGGTAAATCTTACTATACCACACCAATGTTGTTGGTTATTGCTTATGTAAAATATATACATTTAATAATAATGTATCAGTAATGAGCAATTACTATTCAATTCTGACTTCTTTTTTTAAATGAAAAAATTTGCTTGCCTTTAGCTCAGTTTTGCTAAGCACTGCTAAGCCAAGCTAAACAATGAATAAACAGCACCTGTCTGAGCAATACTTAGCAGTGCTCAGCTCTGCTTAGCCGGCTTGAGCATTGCTAAGAAGTCCCATTCTAAATAGTATTCAGCTCAGCTAACAGATTTGCACACTGCTAAGCACTGCTCAGCATTTTCCACCTTAAGTACTGCTCAACTCAGCTTAGCAGGTTTGCACAGTGCTCAGCTTTGGTCGTCATTTTTTAAAAATGGTCCAGTGATAGCAAAGGGTAGGAATATGACCTTATTTAAACCACACAGGTTGGAATACTGGCAGAAAAGTGATGAGGTTAAAACTACCAACATAACAATTGCAACAAAACTCAAATTAAAGGTCATGCTGCTAAATGCTAGGAGTCTAAACATGAAACTGCACTAATTCCAAGCTGCCCTAACCATGGAAAGTGCTGACACCTGTGCAGTCACAGAAACCTGGTTCAAAGCTACAGAGAGCACCCTCAGCCATACCTGGTTACTCATACTATCATACATTCAGACCCCAAACTGTTGGTAGTAAAGCCAAAGATGGTGGAGTTTCAATATATATTAAAGACATGCACACCTCAAGGCTGGCCAAGCTGTATGATGCACAGGAGATACTCCAGGTGCAACTAACCATTGACAAGCCCCCTATACAAATCATAGCTAGTTACTGGCCCCCAAATATGATCCAAGATGCCCAAACTGCCTATCTAGACCTCCTTGAATCTATCAAGATTCAACCCCTTACCCTGATCCTGGAAGATTTTAACTACCCAAACATAGACTGGAAGTACTACTCATACCAGAACACAAATGCCCAGAAATTCCTTGATTTTTGTCAATGCAAATGTTTTGGAACAGCTAGTCGATATCCCCACAAGAGGTGATAATATCTTGGACTTGGTATTAACCAACATGAGTAACCATGGCAGCATCCCTGCAGAATCATCCTCCCTTGTAGGATCAGACCATATAGTGGCCATGTTTGAAGTCACCATCACCCGTGACCCCCTCTAGCTAGAGTCAAACAAAAACACTTTTCCAAAGCTGATTACAGCCTCCTGCAGGATGGTATAAACAGCTTCACAGCCCTCTCCCCCTCTCTAGGAACTGGCACCAGTATCCAAAACTATACCAAATTACTATACAAACATTCATATAGATTCATGGAATCAGGAATACCTGACAGGACTAAATCATCCTCTGCAAGGAAAAGTAAACCTGTCTGGTGGACATCTGCAATAAATAAACTCTATAACAAAAGAAAAAAATTGCTGTCCAGGACCAAGAAGGAGCAGGTGCCCAATTGGAAGCAATGTCTCCTTAGCCTAAAAAAGGAAATAAGAGCACTAGTGAAATCCTCCAAAGCAAGCTTCGAGTCCAGATTGGCCACATCTACTAGAGACAATCATAAGGTCTTTTTTACATATGTCCGTAATCTCAAAGGTAGCACCCAAATCTGTTTAGAGCTAGTGGTCAAGAAGACTACATATACAAATGCCGTAGATATAGCAAACCTGCTGGCTGACAGATTCAGTGAAAATTTCATCCCTCTGTCCCCACATCAGTAAATCAGGACATTCACAGTACCTGGCCTCTTCCCCTTATATCATGGGATCAGGTCATCACTTCTGTCTCAAAGGCAAAATATACAGCCTCAGTGTGACCCAATAACATCCCAGGCTGCATCCTACGTGAACTCAGGCAGGAACTTGCAGCAGCATTAGGTGCACTATTCAACCAAAGCCTGACTACCAGCTTGGTCCCATCTGAGTGGAGGATAGCCACTGTCATCCTTTTACACAAAGGTGGAGCATCCACAGATCTGGGAAATTATAGACCCATCAGCCCAACTATCCTGATCTGCAAGGCCATGGAACGGATTATCATGGACCTCATTAACAAGGACATTGGCAACCTCAAAACACTCAATCCCACACAGTTTGACTTTGTGAAGGGGAGGTCATGTCTATTGTATTTGGTTGACTTTTTTGAGACAGTCACCAAAACTGTGGATGAGGGGAAGACTGTGCACACCATCTACCTTGACCTGGCCAAAGCCTTTGATACTATTCCCCACTTTTGCATAATATATAAAATCTATCTCAACTAGGCATCAATCAGTATGTTACCAGATGGGTAGCTAATTGGCTCACTGATAGAACCCACCTAGTCAAAATAGGGGAAGCCACCTCAAGCAGGAGACCCGTATTGAGTGGCACACCCCACAGTTTTTTCTTGGGGCCTCTGGCCAAGTTTGCAGATGACTGCAAGCTGAGAGCTGTTATCAATTCCCCTAGTGATGTGAACATCCTCTAAGAGGGTTTCACCCAAACAAATTACTGGTGCCAGAAACATGGCCTCAAGCTGAGTAGAAAGAAATACATCATCATCCCCTTTGGGGAGAGTGATTTCCCCACAAATTATTGCATTAATAACAACATCCTAAGCACACAGTCAGTTGTGAGAAATTTGGGCACCCAGACTGATAGCAACCTGACTTTTGGCCACCATGTTGCTTTCATTGTATGGAAAGCTTCCTACATGGCCCACCTCATAAGTAAGGGTATCTCATTCAGGGACAAGGAGGTCATAACATCCCTGTATTCATCCCTTATAAGTATTGAGTACAATGACTCATTCGGCATGTACCTCACAAAGCAACATGCAGCAGCTGGAGAGACCACAGAGGTTCCTCACCAGGAGAATCCAGGCCCTCAAAAATCTGCCATACACACATAGGATAAAAAACCTATCCCTCCACTTTGTGTCATACAGACTCCTCAGAGGTGACCTCTTTCTGGCATACAAGGTGATCTCAGACCCTGCCTTGATGGAATTGCTGCCTATCTGCAAGTCAAGCTCCACTTGAGTAACCTACACACATGGACTCAATCTGGTCTGTGACATCGATAAGACTTGTTGGCAGAACAGATTTGTGTCCCAAAGACTCCCCATCTATGGAACAGACTCCCTCTCCATGTCAAGCAGAGTACCTCTTTACCCTGTTTTTTAGGTGCAACTTGGATAACTGGATGGGAAATAGAAAATACATCCTTGGGATTCCACCTGTGTCCCTGCTTTAGAGGGGCATTGGGTGATGATTTGTCTATACATGGGCTAAACTCTTGGCTAGGCTTATACGACCCTTAGGGCCTCAGGGTCAATAGCTTAGTACATTCCTATGATCCTATGATCCTATGAACCTGCTAGAGTTTGATCCCTGTAGGAAGTATTGCAGGTCCAGGAGACTGAGCAAGCTTTCGGGTGCAGTACTATGGCAAGTCCAGGGTCATGGCTGGACTCTTTGTGAAGAACCATGATGACAGACTGCTGCAGGGTCAATAGCAGGGCTCAGAATGCAAGTCTTAGGCCTGGAACCATCTGACATGTTAGCTTACCAGTGCCACTGATATCCCCCAAAGTGGTAAGCAGGTCCATCATCATTATGATGAACTGAGATGGAGGAAGGGGGCATTCTTGGCCCAATGGATCCAAGATGCTCGGGACCAGAATGTCACAGAAGTTTGTAAGTATATCTGCAGGTGATATATCAAATTATAGTATGAATATCTGATAGACAGGTATGCATAATAGTGTGTTTTCTCCCCACAGCTGCAGAGGAGAGGGCTTGTAACATGGAGGGCCACACATAATGACTAGTACAAGACTGTAATAGGTGGAGACTGCAAATATATAATATTCAAATGTGTATGAGCCAGCTATGCAACTCAGCAGCATGCTATGGTCTCTACAGGTCACACATAATCACATCCACCAGCGGTTAAATGTGTACACTTGCATGCCAAATATTAATACACATTTTACTAACTATCTATCACACATGACACTGTGACACTCCACTTATATTACAAGGTCAGAATGTGTGACCAAGTGAGTTGTAGGTAGAAATCAGTCAAGCAGCAAACAGCAGGGCCCTGATAGCTCAGTGCGATGTGAAGTACATTTATCTCTTGTTAAATTTTGCACACACAGACCATAGTTTGGATCCAGGGACTGGTATGAAGATGTGTTCATAGTGATACACAAGTAATCCTGAGTATTTGTAGAAACTTTCAGGTAGTGTTAACAGATATTTTCTCCACAGGGCTGACAGGTAAAGAAATGATTGTATTAGCTATATGAAGGGTATACTAATAAACTGGCTACAAATGTTTCTTTGCCCAGCCTCATGTCAAAAAATGACAGCAAGATAGCTATATACGCAAAGCACTCTTCCCGATATGTCTCTCAAGTGTCATGCTGTCATGGCTACTGATCACTGTAGCCAATAACCTTGTATGCCGATATAAATCCTGTAGAAGTATGCCATTAGCACACTCATACAACACCACTTCAGGGTACACCTTGTTAGTCATATATGTAACCTTGACATGTACGAGTCTCCCTCTACTCATGTACTGACAGTTGTCACAGCTCACCCATAGCATCCCAGGTCAACAGATTAACAGGTATGTACATGCTATTGTAGCTATAGGCCGCATGTTGATGTAAAGTGAGGGCAGACCTTATAGTATTGAGTAGGCAGACCTGTAGAGTATTGAGCAGTACTGTTGTGAAAAATATAAGCCTATACAGTTGATAATGGACTGTTTAACTACTCCCACCCCTTATCTGCTTCAATAATTATTATTAATATACTATGGGTATGTTGTTCTCAAAATGTAATGTTGGGACATTTGACCTATTATTGTTCATATATTAAAATGGTTCAGTACTAACATACCTTGTTGAAATTCCATTGTTGGTGGTCTGTTGCCATAAATGTTACTGGCATGCTGTTATAATAATGACTGTTATTCCATTTATGCATGTGTGCTGTTTGCCATGCAATTTCTGCAATTCTATTGCTCTGGGTTAATTGGAACACCCATGCATGCTGTTATAACTAATGTTGAAATGTTTTCTTCATTTTTCTTCATGGCTAACCAATACACCTTGAAAAACCTTAACACCATAGCATGTTTGGGTAGGCAGATCCCAGTGGCTCTGCCTGTCCTGCCTCATCTGGCCAGCACGTCTGGGATCCAACCTCAAGCTGCCTCCTCTGCTGGTCCTGCAACACCGTCATGTGGAACCACATCAGGAGAAGGCCCCCCCCCAGCCACGGGTGTGGAGAGAACCCTGTCACCCAACACCATTTCTGAGTTATGGTGTGCAGAGTCATCCAAAAGGACTTGGATGCACCCTTGCACCAGATCAAGGGCAGACTGGTGCACCTCAAGGGGCAGGCTGGCCCCATCATCCAGCCCCCAGCACAGCCATCTTCAGGGCCATGAAGGGGCAGTGGTGACTGCCCATGGGTGGGGACCTCAGTCTAAATGTTTCCATTTGGGGGCACGTGGCACTTGATTCCCAACCACCCTCTCCTTCCAAAGTGTTTACCCCCTCATGTGTCATACATTGACCATGTCTGCTGTCTTGTCTAGCTGCAAAAGCAACCTGTCCTACCCAACTTACTTTCCCAAAGGTACCTACAACCTTTCCCAAACATCCCACTCGCACCTTAAAAAATAAAAAAAGGCCCATCTATTCCCACAAAAAGAATCTTGCCCAATACATAGCTCTCCATTTTTCCCCATGTACACGGCCATGAATCAATCATCCCACCAATTAATCAACAAACTTATGTCCACCACACCCCTCCCTGTGGGGTGTGAGGCTCCAAATTCCAAATTGTCCACATCATTCACAGCTGTTGTTAGCCACGAAATGGAAAGCTATGGTCCTTTCCTACACTGGTCCTGTTTAAACAGGTGTAAGCACCACTAAGCAAAGCTAAGCATCTCTTGGCACCACTTTGTGTCATCTGCTTTAATCACTGTATCTCATTCAGCGACTGTTCTGCCCAGCAATAAAAGAGCCACCCATGGCAGGTTTTGAACCCATGATCCTGTGCACTAGAGTCAGAGCAACACACCACTAAGCCAGTTCAGCTGTGGAAATTTGCAATGCTTTTGTAAATATATCATGCATCACAGTCATTTAACATTATGGAAAAAAAAGTAATCACTGCCAAGTCTTGAATCCAGGACACTGTGCACTAGAGTCAGAGCAACACACACTACACCAAAACTCCTGTAAAAATGACTAATGTTTTTGTAAATATATCATGCATTACAGTCATGTAACATTAGGGAAAAAAAGTAATCACTGGCAGGTCTTGAACCAAGACCCTTGTTATGCCCTAGAGTCAGAGCAACACATCACTATACCAAATCAGCTGTTGGAATTAGCAATGCTTTTGTGACCATATCATGTTTTACAGTCATATAACAGTAGGGAAAAAAGACAAAGCTGCCATGTTTTGAACACAGGACCTTCAAAACCAAAATCACAGTAACATAACACTATACCAAATCAGCTCTGGTGAGTTCATGATGCATTTGTAAATATATCAAGCACTACGAGGATGTAAGTTTAGTAAAAAAAAACATCAGTGACAAAGTTTAAACCAGACCCATCTGAACTACAGACATAGCAAAATACCAGTAATCCAAGTAACTTATGGAGTAGAACAACTGTTTTACAAATGTATCCTGATTGCCAGTCAAAAACTGCTCCTATATGTATAAATGGAGATAAACGGGGAGGGTTGCATCAGGAAGGGCATCCGGTGTAAAACTTGGCCAAATTATTCATGCGGACACCAGTAAATATTTACATACTGGATTGGTCGAGGCCTGGGTTAACAACGACCGCCACCAGTACTGTTAGCCAACAGGGTACTGGTGGAAATTGGGCTACTGTTGGCCGAAGGAGGAGAGGTGGTGGAAGGCATGGCTGAAGGCAGGAAGAGAGGAGAAAGGCTAGGACTGTGGCAGTGAGGGTCGGAACTTTGAATGTTGGCAGTATAACTGGTATAGGGAGACAGCTAGACAATATGATGGACAGAAGGAAGGTTGGTATATTGTGTGTGCAAGAGACCAGATGGAAGGGGAGTAAGGCTAGGTATATCGGAGGTGGAGTCAAATTGTTTTATCATGTTGTGGCTGGGAGGAGAAATGGCGTAGGAGTTATCCTGAAGGAACAGTATGCTAAGAGTGCTTTGGAGGTGAAAAGAGTGTCGGATAGAGTGATGTTTATGAAGCTGGAAATTGATGGTGTAATGATGAATGTTGTTAGTGCATATGCTCCACAAGTTGGGTGTGCAATGGATGAGAAAGAAAAATTTTGGAGTGAGTTGGATGAAGTCATGATGACTGTACCCAAGGGTGAGAGAGTGGTGATTGGAACAGATTTCAATGGGCATGTTGGTGAAGGGAACAGAGGGGATGAGGAAGTGATGGGTAGGTATGGTGTTAAACAAAGGAATCCAGAAGGTCAGATGGTAGTGGATTTTGCGAAAAGGATGGACATGGCTGTGGTGAATACGTATTTTAACAACAGGGAGGAGCATAGGGTGACATACAAGAGTGGAGGAAGATGCACACGTGGATTATATCTTATGTAGGAGGGCCAGTTTGAATGAGATTGGAGACTGTAAAGTGGTGACCGGGGAAAGTGTAGTTAGGCAGCATAGGATGGTCATTTGTAAGATGATGTTGGTGATCAAGAAGAAGAGGAGTGTGAGGGCAACACCAAGAATCAAATGGTGGAAACTGAAAAGGGTAATTGTGAGGTGAAGTTCAGGGAAGAGTTAAGACAGGCACTGGGTGGCAGTGAAGTGTTACAAAAAACTGGGTAACTACAGCAGAGCTAGTAAAGGAAATGGCTAGAAAGGTGCGTGGTATGACATCTACACAGAGGAAGGATGACAAGGAGGCATGGTGGTGGAATGAGGAAGTACAGGAGAGCATACAGAGAAAGAGGTTGGCAAAGAAGAAGTGGGATTGTCAGAGAGATGAAGAAAGTAGACAGGAGTATAAGAAGATGAGGTGCATGGCAAAGAGAGAGGTCGTGAAGGCTAAGGATAAGGCATATGAATAGCTGTATGAAAGGTTGGACACTAAGGAGGGAGAAAAGGACCTGAAACTATTGGCTAGACAGCTGGACTGAGCTAGGAAAGATGTTCAACAGGTAAAGGTGATAAAGGATAATGAGGGAAACATACTTACAAGTGAGGAGAGTGTGTTGGGCAGATGAAAAGACTACTTTGAGGGGTTGATGAATGAAGAGAATGAGAGGGAGAGAAGGTTGGATGATGTGGGGATAGTGAATCATGAAGTGCAATGGATTAGCAAGGAGGAAGTAAGGATAGCTATGAAGAGGATGAAGAATGGAAAGGCTGTTGGTCCAGATGACATACCTGTGGAAGCATGGAGGTGTTTAGGTGAAATGGCAGTGGAGTTTGTAACCAGATTGTTTAATGAAATTTTGGAAAGTGAGAGGATGCCTGAGGAATGGAGAAAAAGTGTTTTGGTACTCATTTTTAAGAATAAGGGTGATGTGCTGAGCTGTAGTAACTACAGAGGGTTTAAATTGATCAGTCACAACATGAAGTTATGGGAAAGAGTAGTAGAAGCTAGGTTAAGAAGGGACGTGATGATTAGTGATCAGCAGTATAGTTTCATTCTGGGAAAGAGCACTACAGATGCGATGTTTGCTCTGAGAGTGTTGATGGAGAAGTACAGAGAAGGTCAAAAGGAGTTGCATTTTGTTTTTGCAGACTTAGAGAAAGTGCCTAGAGAGGAGTTGTGCTATTGTATGAGGAAGTCAGGAGTGTCATAGAAGTATGTAAGAGTGGTACAGGATATGTATGAGGGTATTGTGACAGCGGTGAGGTCTGCTGTGGGAGTGACAGATGCATTTAAGGTGGAGGTGGGTTACATCAAGGATCACCTCTGAGCCCTTTCTTATTTGCAATGATGATGGACAGGTTGACAGACGAGATCAGACAGGAGTCCCTGTGGGCTATGATATTTGCAGATGACATTGTGATCTGTAGTGAGAGTAGGGAACAGGTGGAGGAGACCCTGGAGAGATGGAGATTTGCTCTAGAGAGAAGACGAATGAAGGTCAGCAGGACTAAGACAGAATAGATGTGTGTGAATGAGAGGGAGGATAGAAGAATGGTGAGGATGCAAGGAGTAGAGGTAGCAAACCTGGATGAGTTTAAATACCTGGGATCAATAGTTCAGAGTAATGCTGAGTGTGGAAGAGAGGTGAAGAAGAGAGTACAAGCAGGATGGAGTGGGTGGAGAAGAGAGTCAGGAGTGATTTGTGACAGACGAGTACCTCTAAGAGTGAAAGGGAAGGTAACAAAGAGGGTAGTGAGACCAGCTATGTTATATGGGTTGGAGACAGTGGCATTGACAAAAAGGCAGGAGTGTGAACTGGATGTGGCAGAGTTAAAGATGTTAAGATTTGCACTGGGTGTGACGAGGGTGGACAGGATTAGGAATAAGTATATTAGAGGGTCAACCCAGGTTGAAAGGTTTGGAGACAAAGCCAGAGAGGCAAGATTACATTGGTTTGGACATGTGCTGAGGAGGGATGCTGAGTATATTGGGAAAAAGATGTTAAGGATGAAGCTACCAGGAAACAGGAAAAGAGGAAGGCCTAACATAGGGTTTATGGATGTGATGAGAGAGGGCATGCAGGTGGTTAGTGTGACAGAGCAAGATGCAGAGGACAGGAAGAAATGGAAACAGATGATTCTCTGTAGTGACCCCTAATGGGAACAGCCGAAAGATGATGATAATGATGATATATATATATATATATATATATATATATATATATATATATATATATATATATATATATATATATATATATATATATATATATATATATATATATATATATATATATATATATATACTGGCCCAAATCATAGTGTACTTGGGCCTCTGATGCAGACAAAGAACCAGAACACACAAATAAATGCTGCTGGATGTGCAGGAGGCCTACAATATCTGGTAGAGCTGAGAACTGCACAGACTGTTGCTGAATATCCACAGCTGTGCCACCTATTCATGGCAGGGTCCTTGTAAAACCAACTCTGTGTGCACACATACTAGCAAGGCAGTGCAACACTGGCAAGACAGTGCAGATTGGAGTTACAAAAGCATGACAGACAGTTCAGTGTCACATATCATACCCATCAGAACACACATGTCCACGCTAATCCTGTGTCATACACTGTATGCATGCACACATGTCTTACAAATACATCTGCCATATGAATGACTTGGTAGCTTCATCTGTTACAGTTCTAGTGTCTGTCACATGTAGAAACCCATAGTCCTGTCCCACAGCCCAGTGTGTGTGGCATGACAACTGCATGCATGTCAATACAACATAGGAATAATAGAGTCCTGCAATGTCCAGCAAAACTGGTTGCTGCTACTGCAGTCATTGCCACCCACAGTAGCATGTTAAAGCCCTGCAGGGTGAGACACATTTCACAGTTATGAATATGTATACCACATGTTGCCTAATACTCCCTGGATGGCACTATTATGTAACATATGCACCGCAGGCACATGCCTAACCTGGACTGTTGTGGGTGCCATCAACCAGGCCATGCTGTGACACACCTCCTGACTTTGCACTCTCACTGACAGTTACAGATTACTCTCCCCCAATGTCTTCACAATCCCTAGTCTGAATCCTGGCCAGTAGGCAGCAGCTGTGACCTGCTATACATGCAGCAGTATATCCAACTACCTGCTACAGACATAACATTGTTCTCAAACACCTAGAGCAGGGCATCCATACAACAGCCAAACATAAAGGGTTGGGGGGGAATGTTGAGGTTTTAAGGGACATGTTTCAGTCTGCCCCTACAAACATACACAGCTGATAGACCAGCAACAATTGTAGCAGCATGCACAGCCAGATAGAAAAGGCTCTATGACACTCACATCTGCCTGTCTCCTTACTCACCACAAAACACATGTACACAATACACAGAATCTGAAAGTCTGTTTAACAATGGTCAGACATACATACCTCTCAACTGTACAAATTTCCACAGAATCTCCAGGTTGTTGCCTCATAGTTTTGGCCTGTTCCACATAACATTTGTGTTTTTCTGCCAAATCAATGGGATGATATGAGCAATGATGTTTTCATTATTTTTATTAACGACTTTCACTCGTGTCCCTAACAACTACAGTTATTCAATACACAGATGACTCAATTATAATTTCCTCCTACAAAACCATACCTGAACTACTCTTATACACACAGCAAGCATTCTCCTCTATAGAAAGCTAGATGACTAACAATCATCTCACACTCAATCCAAACAAAACCAAACTTCTCTTCTCCCCTAAAAAAACACTACTATAAATAAACCAGACTACTACATCTACACATTAAATAAAACCACCCTAGAAATTGTCACACACACTAAACTACTAGGCATTGTCATAGATGAAAGCTTAACTTTCGACCAGCACATCCACAATAACATAAAAAAGAACCATCAGAAGCTAGGAACCTTCTATAGAGATAAAAACTTCCTCAACCCTACTACCAAAAAAACCCTTGCCACTACTTTTATACTCCCCTCCATACTATATGGTGCCCCCCTCCTCACTAACATTCATACAGCCCTAAAAAATAAAATGGAAACCTGTTACAACAAAACAGCAAAGTTTGCAACTAATGCCACCTACTCTTCCCACCACTGCTCCTCACTGCAAACACTCAAATGGCTTGAGCTACCTCAACACCTCACTTACCAACAACTCTTAATAGCCCATAAAATAATAAACCCCCTTGACTGTCCAGCCCTTGCCTACACCTTAACTCAATGCCACCCAAAAAGGCCACTAAGATCACAAAATAAAACCTTTTTTACTTGTCCAAACACCTGCACTCCCTGCCAGACACACACTCTACTCTTTCTGTATTGCCAAACTCTGGAACTCACTCCCTACATCTCTCAGAGCCTCCAGTACCTTGAAAGATGGCCTCCATTCACATCTAGTTACCTTATGGCAATGGTCCTGCTCCACACCTGACATTACCTGATCCCTTCCATACTGCTCTATTAGCAAAATTTTAACCATACCCCTTATAACTGCTTTTCCACTTCTATGTCTGCCAGACTATTATGATACTCTTTTATGTAACTATTTTATAGTATGTCACTGTTATAACTTCAAAAATATACAATGCCTGCATTATTTATTTGCTTTAACCCATATTATATTCTATAGCCTCATTCTGTTAACCTAACTGTATGCCCGAACCTGCTATATCATCCTGTAAACTAATTTTATATCCAAACCTGTTGTAAAGAAATGATTTGCTGTGTATTTGTTGTCAAGAAATGTATGCTTTGATTATTTGTTTAATAAATGTCTAGTTGGAGCTTTTCTCCCAGGGCCTCCACTGAAAATGGGCTCACTATGGCCCAGTGGACACTCCTGGTAAACAAATGTAAAATAAAATAAATAAAATATAAATGTCACTAAATGATAATATACATCTGAGTTGCAGACTTCAAATCCCTCAGAAAATGTATGTCAAAACAAACCCTGTTACTCTAGCAAATTTTGAAGTTTATAGGAGCAGTATTTAAAATCTGTCCCTAGGTATGGCCCTTTGTCCACCCATTTTGCGGGATTATCCAGATTTCTTGTGCTAAGAGGTTAAGATGTATGACTGAGCTTCAGGATTGTAACCACAGTGTACTGTACTGACAAAACCAGAAACGTATATAAAGTATTACCTGTGCATATGTATGTATTAATAGTAGAAGCTGGAAGCCCTGAACATACAAGATGCAAAACTTCAAATAAATAAGCTGAGCTTGTTTTACAAATGTGTTATCTCAGTATCAGTGCAGCAAGCAGACATAGATTTCTACAGCTAAAGGTTTTTGTATTGTCTTGAAACATAAATAATTGCTTAGCTGAAGATGTAAAAGTGTTTAACTGTGTTATGACTTCCGGTTCTACACAAACGTCAGACAGATATGTACTTCTGACGCAGAGATGTTAACATGTATGTTAGTTGTTGTTAGCCTGAGAAGTGAAGGCAGGTGACACATACTGATGTAATCTGAGCTAAACCAGCATTAATGTTGATTATTAATTTCAGATGTGTCTCATAGAAAGACCTTTGCATGTTGTATGTGTCTGTGAATCTGACAACATCCACTCATCTGCATTTGCCTTGCTAATAATAAGTAACTAGGGAAATGTAAAATTGTTTACATATAGATGGGAATATAGTATGTCTGTCTGATGTTTTGTGTGGTCGGCAGTGCTCTGAGTATCAGACATCTCTGCATTTAATGTTGATTTGAAGCCCTTTATCCAAAGTTTGATCACTTCCATTTTGTATCTTATTCTAGTATTACATTTGTTTTGTTTTAATTATTCTGTTCTTTTGGAGTTTTAAGAGTTCCTCCTCCCACTTGCCCAGTCCTTGTTGTATTCTTAAATTTGGTGTTTTTTGAGTTGTCTGTCCCTACTATATGTCTCATTTTGGACACTCCTCCCAGTCCCATCCCATGATCTTAGTCTATTGAGTAGAGAGAGAGCATTTGGGAAGGCACCCTCCCCCCACCTGGTTTCCCATATGTAAATTATCGTGACTCATCCCTTCCCACTTAACCTAATAAAATAATTCTACTGTATTTATTAGTTTATTTTGTCTTTGCTGTCTGTTCTTAAAAGTACTCAGTTGCATTTATTCTGCTGCATTTATTATTGCTTGTTAGCCTGATTATTGTAACTGATATTCTAAACCTTTTGGTTTAATAACTTGGGCTTCAGGCCAGTTATTTTACATTAAGAAGGTTTGTGGTCCTCACTCTTGCGGGAGTAGAGGCTAGATTCTGCCCTTCTGAGTGTGACTTGCTGGTTAAAGGCTTATTGTGTCTGCTTATTTGCATGGTTTCTTTCTGAAAGTGGTGCACCTTGTTTGCTGTAGCATAGACAAGATTCAAATCTGCTGAATCTAGCTTTGTTTATATAACTTAAGCACTAATCCAGGAGTGTGCACTTAGAACATGTCTGATCGAAGATTGCTGGAACAGGGCTCACTTTTGAGCTTTTTTATTGGTTAATTGATTAATTTGTTTAATTCAGTTTGCTCTTGTTTGTTACTGGTATAGTTAAGTGTTTATCTGTTCACCTGTGTTAAATTGGCCTAAGCAGAGTTGAAATATCTTTAGCATAGTCTAGTTACAGGTTTTGCTGTTGTCAGATCTGTTTGTGTGATTCATGTGTTTTCTGCTATGTCATCTTGAGTTGGCCAGGGCCTGCCTGCACATAATGGGAGAAAGTGAACTGTTTGGAACTGGTCTGGCATAGGGTGTTGACGTAAGAGCTCAGGGACAAGGGTTGGTCAGTCAGTTCCAGTGTCACTATTTTACCTTTGTTTTTGTGGTATTTAAAACCAGCATCTGTGTGGATTTGTGTTTGTTTGCCTGTTGCACATCCCCATTGTGCTGTTTTAACCCTTTACAAGGTATCTCAGTTGCATTTTTTCCCTTACCAGCACTCCTGTGTAAGCGAGGCCCTCGTCTGCAGCTACTGTATTGATTTTATCCAGCCACACTCACCCCTATAGGTACTCTTCTCAGATAGTAAGCACTCTACTATGCTGAGCTCTGTTCCACAGATTCTGATAACCATGGACGAACAATGTGAGACAGTGTAGCAACTGCCTGATGTACACAGACAGCCATCTACTACTACCACATAAGAACACAATATGTGAGAGATGCAATCACACTAAAAACCTTGGATCCTTGCTGTCTCAGTCAAAAGCCAGTACATGATTGACAGTCCATTATGCTTTGCACAGATGGTCTTCATCTGTCTCCCCTGGGCTTTAGGCTTCTGGCAAAGGCTTCTGCCTCCCCCACAGTGCCTATTTTAGCCAAAGTCATGACCACAATATTACCAATATGAATAATTCATATAAATGAAATTAAAGGCCATGCTTCTGAATGCTAGGAGTTTTAGCATGAAACTGGAGTCATTGCATGCATTCCTTGCCCTGGGGGATACTGACATTTGTGCAGTCACTGGAACCTGGTTCACAGCTGTTCAGAGCACCCCAACCTTACCAGGTTACTCATCTTACCATACTTTCAGACACCAAAGGGAGGACTACAAAGCCAAAGGAGCTGGAGTTCCAATATTTATCAAAGACATGCACACTTTTGGCCTGATCAAACAGTATGACACACAGGAGACACTCCAAGTGCAGTTACATGTTTACAAAACATCTATTCAAATCTTAGCTAGTTACAGATCCCCAACCATGACTCAGGATGCCCACTCCACTGATCTGGACTTACCTCAATCCATCAAGATTCAACCCTCCACCCTGCTCCTGGGTGACCTTAACTACCCAGCCATAGAGAGCAGGACCTATTCTATCCCAAACATGAATTGCCAGAGATTCCACAACTTTGTCAATGGCAATGCATTGAATCAGCTGGTGGAAACCCATATGAGAGGTGAAAATATCTTGTACCTGGTCCTAACCAAGATGAGCAGCCACTGTAGCACTCCTACAGCATCATCCTCCTTGGTAAAATCTGTCCATAAAGCGATCACTTTTGAAGTCACCATCTCCACTGACATCCTCCCCTTGTCAGGGTCACACAAAAAAACATGTCAGAAGCTGAGTACAATCTCCTCAGAGTAGGTATAAGGAGCTGTACCACCACTATCCCTTCAGTTGGAACTAGCACTTATGTCCAAGCCTACACCAGGAAAATATCTGAGCACCTACATAGCTGTATGGACTCAGCAATACCTGACAGGACCAAGTCATTATTCCTCAAGGAAGAGTAAACCTGTCTGTTGGACGGCATCAATAAACAAAGTTTATCACAGAAGGAGGTAATTGCTGTCCAGAGCCAAGAAGGAGCAGGTGCCAAGTTTGAAGCAATCTCTTCTTCGTTTGAACAAGCAAATAAGATCACTGGTGAAATCCTATAAGGCTAACTTCAAGTCCAAATTGGCCACATCCACCAAGGACAATCACAATGCCTTCTTCACATATGTCTGCAATCTCAAAGGCAACACCCAAATCTGCTCTAAACTGGCGGTCAATAACACTACATACCCAAATGCCATAGATATAGCCAATCTGCTGGCAGACAGGTTCAGTGAATATGTCACCTCCCTGTTCCCCTCATCAGTACACCAGGACATCCCCAGCACCTGCTCCTCCCCTCATCACCATGCAGCAGGTCCTTAATGCTCTATCAAAGGCAAAAAATAAAGTCTCCATGGGACCCGATAACATCCCTGCCTGTATCCTACATGAACTCAGGCATGAGCTCTCAGCTCCATTAGACAGCCTATTCAACCACAGCCTGAGCACCATCTTCATCCCAGCTGCATGGAGGACAGCCATTGTCATCCCTATACACAAAGGTGTAGCATATAGTGACCCAGGCAATTATAGGCTCATCAGACTAACTAGCCTGATCTGCAAGGCCACGGAATGCATTATCATAGACCTTATAAACAAGGACATTGGAAAACTCCAAATGCTGCACCCCACATAGTTTGGTTTTGTCAAAGGGAGATCACGGCTGTTAAACATGGTTGACTTCTTCAAAACAGTGACCAAAGCCATGGACAAAAGGAAGACAGTGCACAATGGCTACCTTCACCTAGCCAAAGCCTTTGACAATATTCCACATTTGGGCATAATACATAAACCATCCCAGCTAGGTATCAGCCCATATGTTACCAGATGGGTAGCTAACTGGCTCACTGATAGAACCCACTCAGTCAAAGTAGGGGAAGCCACTTCTAGTAGTAGACCCATAATGAGTGGTGTCTTGGGGCCTATACTGTTAGGCATATACTTGTCTGAGATGCAGGCCACAACCAGTGGTCTGTGCCTGACCAAATATGCAGATGACTGCAAGCTGGGTGCTGTCTTAAATTCCCCAAATTACCCAAACTAATGACTGGTGCCAGAAGCATGGCCTCAAAATTAATGCCAGGAAATGCATCATTATCCCCTTTGGGGAAATTATTACCCCACCTCTTATGACATTAATAACACTGTACTAAGCATGCAATCAGTTGAGAGGGACATGGGCACCCAGGCTGATAGCAACCTGACTTTTGGCCACCATGTTGCCTCCATTGTACAGAAGGCTGTCTACATGGCCCAGCTCATAAATCAGGGTATGCCATCCAGGAACAAAGAGGCCATAACATCCCTGTACTCCTCCCTTATGAGACCCATTATCGAGTACAATGCCCCCTTCTGCATGTACCTTGCCAAGCACATGCAGCAGTTGTAGAGACCTCAAAGGTCTCTAACACCTATCCTAAACAGATAGGCTAAAAGCCCTGCCCCTCTACTCAGTGTCATACAGACTGCTCAGAGGAGATCAGTGTCCTGCATACAAGGCCCTGTCCAACCCAGCCTTGGTGGTGTTGCTGCATATCCGTAAGACAAACTAAACTCATACAACCTGCATGCAAGGCCTTAACCTGGTCTGTGACATGAATAGTACTTGTTGGCAGGATAGATTTGTGTCCCAAAGACTGCACCATCTGTGGAATAAACTCCCTCTCCATGTCAAGCAGAGTACCTCTAGCCCTCTTTAAGAAGAAACTGGATGACTGAATGGGAAACAGAACATAAACCCCTGGGATCCCACCTTTGTCCCTGCTGGACAGGTGAAACAGGTGCTGACTTTGAAGGAACATGGGTAAAAGTCTTGGCTAGGCCTATAAGGGCCTCCAGCCCAGTAGTCTAGTATCATCCTATGAACCGATTAACCTATTACAGTGGATGTTGGATGTAATTATTTCAGACTGTCCTGCAATGTTGTCTGAAATTATTCCCTGTGAGTCTGAACTCTGTAGTTACGGTATTGATTGAGTATTGTCTTGTTTCTTTATTAGTTATTACTAAATATAGATAAATATTGTACTTGTGTCTGGTCTGTATTGGGCTAAGTAATCTCTTAGAGTACTTGCATGTGCATTCAGTGACACTGTATATCCCAGTCCAATAGGCTTGGTCTTGGTTATACTTACCATTTGGCTAATAGGCACATCACACAGTAAGCTTCATCAACTTTTGGTAAGGGCCTTACAGTAGCTGATAAAGAGCTGAATTGTGGCAGCTGAAACTACCTTTATGCGTGGGAAAAAGGGGCCATAGCTGGTAAACCTGTGCCAGCTTTTCCCAGGAGTGTGTGTGTGTGTGTGTTTGTGTGTGTGTGTGTGTGTGTGTGTGTGTGTGTGTGTGTGTGTGTGTGTGTGTGTGTGTGCGTGTGTATGTCAGCTACTTGAGCAGGGACTCAAAGCACTGGTCGGACAGATAGGGTGATGGCTATTTTGGCTTGGGCACTCTGCTGAGATGTTAACCATATAGCTGTACTAGTGGGGAGTCTTATTGGGGATCTGGAGAGAGAGGTAGAAACCAGCCCCAGACTGACTGTGATATCTGTGTGTTCTGAAGGGTAATTGTACTTTATTGTGTGTATTTGTCATCCTCCCATTGTGTACATCCCTCACTGGTGGTAGTAGTGAGGATTGAGGCTCCTTGATTACTGGCCTGTGCAGGGGCATCACACTGAGTATGTACTGGTGGATGCAGATGGCATATTACATCATGTACCATCCTTGAGCCCATCTCAGTCTGACAATGTCATACAGGATTATTTCACAGATTGTTCTGGTCTCCCTGACCAATCCTGACATATTCTGGCTAGGTCGGTGTGTTCGCCACACCTGTATCTGATTGCCTGACACCTATGGCTAGCATACCTGGTGAGTCCCTGCAGCAGGACAACGGGTTATAGGGACTAGTATTGGGGGGGGGTGCTGACTCTGCCTCAGCAGCAGTGCATACATACTGAGCATGCAACATAAGGAAATGGATACAGTACCAGATATTCATGCACCATTACTGTGTCCCCAGGGGTCTGGCATGTCACAGACACATTCCCCAAACTCTGTAGACAACCATCATGTATTGTCCATCTGGTGTGCAGGAATACACATTTGTCTGGAGGGGGGGGTCTACATCTATCAGGCGCATGTACCCATTTTTAAAACATCTGGGTACTGCACTTGTCAGACACCTATGAGGAGGACACCCTACACCACATATGCACTGGTCTCTGTTATTGTGTACCAGACATGTTCCTGGAATGTTCACATGCATATGTAGTAGCACTCACATATTTTTCAGATGTAGGCTAGATGACATGATACTGTAACGTTGCTCATAGGGGACACCCAGCAGTCAATGGCAGTGATGTGTGTGTGGACATATAACACAGTCTGTCACAGTGGTCAGGCCATTTCTGGTAGCCCTGGTAACATACCATGCTACTAGGCTATGGGCCCTGAGCAGCCATATGGCTAGGTCACATGACAGCCCATGTGTATGCCAGGCAGCAGCTGATGTCCCCATCAAATAGGCACACAGGTGGTATCCCAACAGTGTATGTACTGTTAACCATCCATCTGACCAGGTACACCTGCAAAGGATTAGGTAGCTACACTGCCTGATGTGGACAGGGTGCCTATTCCAACTGTAGGGTGATTGTGTGTGTGACACACGTATGAGCTGCCAACAAGACTAGTTCATGTCACTCACCTGGTTGAGGGTGTGTGTGTGTGTGTGTGTGTGTGTGTGTGTGTGTGTGTGTGTGTGTGTGTGTGTGTGTGTGTGAGTGTGATAACACAGTGGAGCATGACTTGCACTCGTGCAGCAGTCCCAGCAATGTGGAGTCCATGACTGCCTTGCATGCCACAATGAGGTTTCTCCTGAGGAGTATGTATAACACCACATAGAGGGTTGGCCTTATAGCCTATAGGTGTAAGTTAGATGTTTGATGGCCTGGTATTCCCTGGTGGGGAACCTCTGTGATGTTCCCAGCTGCGGCATGTGCTGTGTGATGAATGGAGGATTATACACATTTGTGGTCTTCATTGGGGGCAACTTGAAACATCAGGATCAGAGTGGAAATGCATACTGTAATGTCAGTATGTTTACAATACACACACATACTGTACTGATAGATGGCAGAGGTGTGATGTGGGTGGTAGCGGTGGATAGTGCTAGCAAAAAGTGGATGTGCAGAGTCTGTACATAATGGTGACCAATGTATGTGTTCCTGTGATATGTTACCCTGTTCATGTCTTTCACATGAGATGTACTGCAGATACAACATGCCCTTCTCAGATGCCAAGACTGCATCAGTCATCAATGCCCTCAGACTCCATCACAGCGTAATGTTTGGAAGGAGCTGGAAAACCTGCAGGAATGCACTGCCCTGTGGGCAGAACTGGTAGTGACAGTCAACAATGTGGGACACCAGGACAGGACCTACAAACAGGTCCAACATTGTGCCAAAGAGCTGGTACATAATGTACGGCAAAGGTCTGCAGTTGTGGCCAGGGACCATGCTTTCAAAGGTGGAGGGCCTGCTACTCAACCACCACTCACAGCCACTGGGGAGTTCCTCACAAACCTTGGTGCAGTCACCACCTCCCAGGAAACCATCACTACATATGTCGTATAGGCGGATGGCACAGAATCAACAGCTGAGGAGCATGCAGATAAGGCCCCAGTGATCATTATATCAATACTGTAGCATTGATAGTGGAAGACTTTGCATACATGGATGCATTTGTCAAGTCAAACTGCATTTGCAAGTGGGGTTTTGTTATGCACACACGTGCACACTTATTGTGAATGTCAGCAATTTGGGTAGTATTATAGCTTGCACTATACATGTTTATGATTGAAAATTTTATCCTGTACCAATGCCACATGTGTGTGTGCTGACAATACCTTTCCCTCCACAACTACATAGGTCCCTCTGGTGTGGCTCAGAAACAGCAACCTGAAGCCAGTGAGTGTGGAACTGTCTTGCTGTGGTTCACCAATACCATAGGCATGTTGAGGGCAGCCAGTTTTCCATGCGCACAACTGTTACACTTAGCCATATTGCAATGTGTGCATGTTCATGTGTGGTGGGGTTAACTGCGATGCATCGCATTTGTCATAATGGGAGCCTATTTGCAGGAGTTGTAACATATTGGCACGTACTGTTGTATAGATGTTGTCACTGTGCTATACAGGGGTACATTAGTATTGTGTACACAGGTGCACTGTGTGTTAGGTGAAGGTCCATCACATACTGCCACTCCTCACATATCTCACAGGTGATAGTAGTAGCAACATTAACTGGACATAGCTGCACTGCCTGTTGTTGAGGGCCTGTCTAGAGTGTACCTGTTATGGTCCAAATGTGTGTCATGGATGTTCTCATTCAGAAAGTGTGGTCTGTATAATGTCTTTGTGTCACCTCACCTATGTGTGTGTGTGTGTGTGTGTGTGTGTGTGTGTGTGTGTGTGTGTGTGTGTGTGTGTGTGTGTGTGTATCAGCAAATATTATAGTGCAGGTAGTAATTTACATATGTTGTCTTCCCCTCAGAGGTGAACATGGGGGTTGGGTTATCTCCCCCTCACAACCTGATGTCAGTGTCTCATCAGACTCTGATTATGATGGTGGTCAAAATAGGGCACAGGTGGGGTTGTTGGGGCTGAATCTGTACCATTGGTTGACATCCCACTTCCACCTACAATGTTCCCCACACACGGTCAGTATGCCAACACATACCCAGTTTCCAGCAGTCACAGATATTGGATTGCCGAAGGGTGGTGGCATACAACAGGCTAGTGAGGTGACTATGGCATCTGTGAGTGTAGATACTAGCCATAGTCAGAGAACTGGTGAAGTCCATACAGGCAGATTGATAGGTGTGCTCAACTGCTGCCCATCCAGCCCCTGTCAGAGGTATAACAGCAGGTGTCACCCAATGCATGTTTTAGTCCATCATGGAGGAGGCATAGGCAAATTTTGAATGCTACCCAGACAGATGCTCAGGGTCATGAATGCAACACTTCCTGCCATGCGTGGCAACCTCCACGACATTGGTGATGAAATACGTCATTTTGCTGATGTCATGGATACACAGTGGGGCGAGACATTGTCAGTGCTCAACTGTGAAATGTCTGTGCATGAACATCTGGTTGGAGAAG
This sequence comes from Protopterus annectens, assembly GCF_019279795.1. Taxonomy (NCBI): domain Eukaryota; kingdom Metazoa; phylum Chordata; order Ceratodontiformes; family Protopteridae; genus Protopterus; species Protopterus annectens. The sequence continues at coordinate 228,320,774 of NC_056739.1, forward strand.
GGTGTCGGACATGTGGCCAAAGGTCAGCAGCAAGATTGGCTGAGAGCCCATGTGGCTGTGCACATTCACACTCCCATAGTGGCATTACCACCAGCACTACCAAAGGGAGGGTGCTGTCCACACCACAATGTAGCAGGCCATGGGCACGTGTTGCTGGCTGGTCCTGTCAGGGACAAGGAGCCAGCAGACAGCAGTCACCATCAGGGAGTAGTACCACATCTGCCTTTGTGCCTGGTGATGGCAGAGCCAGTTCCTGTGTCCAGAGCTGGAGGTGGTGAACTGTACATGTTGCTATGTACGGTCCACAGCTGTCCAACATACCCCCATGTAGGGCAACCACATGGCTTGATTGTGTGCCTACACACACTCACACATCACTATCACAGGCATGTCACCACCAGACACACACAGCTCCTCTCCATGGCCCAGTTCAACACCACCCCTCCAGACACACAGACACATATGATGTCAACTGTATGGCCCAGCCTAGGCCTCTGGCAACCCCACACCACACCCTGTGCATGTGATGACACCTGTGCCACATCCCTGTTATCCATACAATTGATGCATGGACATGCTAATATGGGTCTGATGCACAGACTGAATATAATAAATTGTAGTACTGTTAGGCTGTGTAAGGTGCTGTCTGCTGGCAATTGTCATGGGTGCACATCGAATCGTATGTACCTTTCTGCCATGATGCATTATTGCTCTTAGTACTGCTGACTGACTGTTGTCTCACATACCATATTTTGTTTGTGCTCCAGGTGTCTGTGTGTGTACAGCCTGCAGGGCAGCTGACATTACAGAAGCTGAGTATGGTGAAGCAAAAACACAGTAACCTTTTCATCACCAAGGTATGGCTGTATATGTACATGTTTACCGGGTGTGTATGCGTGCAACAGTATGTGAAGGACAATGGGGCAGACAGTTTGACCTTGCATACATACCCCTTGACACAGCCAGCTAGCCTTCGTACATGTCACCTGGGTGTTCTGTAGGACCACAGGTTCATAGATACAGAGGAGGTTACCAGAGTACTGGCCCTGGATCTCTCACAAGCCTAGCCATCATTTTATCCCCAATAGAATCATCCCTCAGCACCTGTTGCCCCTTCCATTGCTGGACACTGGTTAAACCTTAGGACAGATGTTTTCCTTTCCTATCCACTCAACCTTGCAGTTGATGAGGGTATGAATGGTAGCATGTTTGACATGTTTAGGGAGTGTATTCCTGACACAGGGAGCCTCTAGTAGCCAAACCTGACTCTCCAGCATGTGTGTGTCAGCTATCTCATATGTAAGTCAGGCCTCTTGTGTTGGTAATGCACATGGAGTCATACTCTTGTACAGGGGGCAGCTGCTGAAGGGCTGAGCACAATATTGCCATCTTGGCATGCCACAGACACCTGTGGACAACCTGACCAGTAACCAGTGGGCCAGTACTGATTACAGGCTATCTGCATGGAACAGGAGTTGAGGGCCATGGCTGAACTTTGTGGGTGTTAACATAGCCTTTACAGATTCTGCAGATGTCTGCATAGGTGCATAGCAGACTGGCCATGCTGCTAATGCATTTTTTTTACTAACTAAGGACTATTCAGAGGTAATGTCCACCTTTTGGCTGGATGTGATCCCTTTACTTATGTGGTGAACCACATACTAGCAATTTCTGATGACTGCCAATATTTGTTGCCTGAATGCAACTATGTTGCCATCCTGGGTACCCAGGTATGTCATCGCAGTCTGTGTGTTTATGGGTTTTGTGCTGATGTGGGAAATACTGGGGACATGTCCTTGTAGTATGGCATGCTGACACTGTTGTCTGCATTCAGCTTGAATCTAGGACCTTGACAGCATTCCATACCCACTGTATGGGTCATTGCAGTGTGTTAACAGAAGTTTGCGGTTCAATTACAGACTGCAGAATACTTACAGTTTACACAACTTTAGACTGTACCTAAGTATGTGGGTGGTGCCAATTAGCATTCATGCCTATATACATTTGGGTTATTGAGGGCAACAGGTAGTCACAAGGCCTTCACATGTCTACATATTGCACACACATATGTGACACAGAATGTATTTGTGACATTATCAAATGTGGAGTGTAGGATACAACTTCTAGTAAAGTGACAGTTGGCAGGACATACCATCCCCACAGCAAGTGCAACACACATTACTTATTCTGGTTTGCTACTATGACCCTTGTTTGTGTGACATTGCATTAGCTTACACTATTTGTCATAACATTAAGGTGCTTCTGATGTGCAGTAACTGCTCTATGCAATCAGTACAGAACTGTATGACATTTTTGTTGTCCTACACTCTTGGGACTTCTTTACTGATTAAGCAGTTGTCATAGGTCACACCTTGCCAGAAATGGACTGCAACCTTCAGGGTGGTACAGATGGTGGCTATACCTGTGACCTCTGTATATTTCTGCAGATTGTTCTGATGTTTGACACATACTTTCTTTCCATCTGGCATACAATTGTGGTTTTCTAGCAAACTGTAGGAAAATCATGACAGACTAACATTGCAGATTGATGACAGATATTGCAATGTAACAAAACATACCCTTTGGAAAGTGCAGTCAAATGCATAACCTGTTCTGGTATCGACATTTCATGAGTGTCACAGAAATATCTGAAGGTTGTGCTTAATGTTTGGGGTTTTCCCCAGTTTTGATGACAGATATTGCCATGTAACAAAACATACCCTTTGGAAAGTGCAGTCAAATGCATAACCTGTTCTGGTATCGACTTTTCATGAGTGTCACAGAAATATCTGAAGGTTGCGCTTAATGTTTGGTGTTTTCCCCAGTTTTCCATATAGCTTTAACCAGATGTCTTTCTGTGAGGGATTGAGAGGTATGCTGGTGACCATAACACAGGTAGACTGCTGCAAGGGGATGTACATACATACACACACACACACACACACACACACACACACACACACACACACACACACACACACACACACTCATGACCTGCCCTTGCTGATAGCAGAACCTCTGCCTGCCTAGTTTTTCAAATGATAGTGCTATATACATAACACAAACACCACAGAGCTATTATAGTGTTGCAGTGTCTGCCACTACTATTCAAGTGTGTGACAATTGCAGGGGCTATTAGGATTGACAATGGTGGGTTCACAAGCCCTTAACTTGGTAGAGCTATCTGAAAAACAGCTACACTATTTTATGGGGATATGCACTGAAACACACATGCAGACAGAGTTGACACTTTTCCTATTAGATGATCTACCTATCTAGTTATGTACAATACAGACTGATATGACTATTGCATGCACCACAGTGCCTGTCTGTTAGAAAATGTCTCACTGTGCTTGTAAGGCTGGATGACATCAACAGGCTCTTTAAAGTAATGCCATGGGAAGGGAGTCAACAGGCCTTAAAATGGTATAATCAACACACATAGAAGATATGCTTCACACACAAACATACACAGTAGTATAGTTGGATATACTGAAATTCAAACACCTATCTACTTGTACATATTACAGTGTTGTTTGCTTATCTCACATGACACAAAGCTTATAGAGCCGATAAGTGCCCAAAGATACTTCTAAGGTGACTGACATCAGCAGGCCTTGTAAAGTAGGGCAATGGGAATTGTACTGGATGGAACAGGCCTCAAAATGGTATAATCAACACACACACAATCACAAGTATTGATATTAGAACTCCTACCCATGTAGTTATTATACAATCACAGTTGCCAGTATTGAGATTAGAACCCCTACCTATTTAGCTATTGTATACACACACACACACACACACACACACACACACACACACACACACACACACACACACACACATGATCACAGTTGCCAGTATTGAGATTAGAACTCCTACTTATCTAGTTATATGTACAATAGTATTCTGCAGTTATTGCACACACCATGGAACTTAAAGGGCTGTAGAGTGCCCAAAGGTACTTCTAAGGTGAATGACCTCAGCAGGCCTTGTAAAGTAGTGCACTGGGAAGTGTACTGGGTGGAACAGGCCTCAAAATGGTATAACCAACACAAACATACACACACTCACACACACACACACACACACACACACACACACACACACACACACACACACACACACACACATACACACACTATGGTTCTCACCCACTCACAGTATCATTGTTGCCAGTATTGAAATTAGAACCTCTACCTATCTAGTTATTTGTACTAGACTGTTACATAGTTATCACACATGCCATGGAGCTGATAGGACTAAAGACTGCCCAAAGGTACTTCTATGGTGAATGATATTAGCAGATCTTGTAAAGTAGGGCAATGGGAAGTGTACTGGGTGGGAAACGCCTCAAAATACTTTAATCTACAAACACACCGACATTTTCCAGGACTGAGATTAGAATCCCTATCTAGTTATTTGTACTTCAGTATTCCACAGTTATCTCATGCACCACAGAGATTAGAGGGCTGAAGAGTATCCGAAGGTAATTCTAAAGTGAATGACATCAGCAGATCTTGTAGTGTGGGCAATGGGAAGTGTACTGGGTGATAAAGGCCCCAAAATACTTTAACCTACAAACACACATTTGTCAGGACTGAGATTAGACCCCCTACCTATCTATTCATTTTTATTATAGTGTTATGCAGTTATTGCATGTGCCATGGAGCTTATAGGGCTGAAGGGGTGGGAGGATGACATAATGGTTAAGGTGTTTACCTTAAAAGCACAAGGTGCAGGGTTTGATTCTCACATGGGGTAACTGGCTAGGCTTCAAATGACCCAAAATAGCAGTTAGCCTAGTACTAAGCTATGAACCTATGAACCTAAGAGTGTCCGAAGGTACTTCTAATGTGAATGATATCAGTATATCTTGTAAAGAAGGGCATTGGGAAGTGTACTGGAAAAGGTCTCAAAATGCTTTAACCTACAAACAGAGGATATGGTTCTCACCCACACACACACACACACACACACACACACACACACACACACACACACACACACACACACACACACACACACACACACACACACACACACACACACACACACACACATACACACACACACAAACACACACACACACACACACACACACACACACACACACGCAGTTGCCAGTATTGAGATTAGAACCCTTACCTATCAAGTTATTTGTATTATAGTGTTATACCATTATTTCACACACCACAGAGCTCATAGGGCTGAAGAGTGCCCATAGGTACTTCTATGGTGAATGATATCAGCAGATTTTGTAAAGTAGAGTAATGGAAAGTATACTCAATGGAAAAGGCCTCAAAATACTTTAACCTCTAAACACACACACACAAAGGAGGGTGATGTGAGATTACAACCCCTACCTCAGTACTATTACACAATGGAGCTCACCTTCATGCTGGCACATGTCACTGGTTATAACTGGTATGTAACTGTCTGCAGCAGGACATCGCTCTATGCCTTTCAGGGTGTCTCTGTCTATGACTCACTGTCTGTGTATCCCTCTCTTTCTCTCTCTCTCTCTCTGTCTCTCTCTCTCACTGCCTGTCTCTCTCTTCCCCATGTCTATGTGTGTGTATGCTTGAAATATTTTTATATGTTGCCCATATATATGTCTGTGTATCACACACAACAGATGCACATATAGCAAATACGGGCCACCTACAGATAGCTGAGGGTAATCATGTGTGATGGTTGTGGGTAGAGACAGTTAAGGTGTACATAACTGTCTGTATACAAAGACATATATGCACAATACAGTTCTATAGTCCAATGTGGGTTTAGACGTGGGATGTAATTCTCTGTGTGTAGGAGCATGCCCAGTATGACCTTTTATAGTCAGAGTGGGAGTCCATTCCAGAGATAGCTGTACTCTGGTCCATGTATTTGTGTGCTACAGCCATACCTCTCAAGCTGTTAGTGCAAGAAATCTGGGGTTAGCCTGTCAAAATGGGGGACAATGGGCCAAATATAGGGAGATATTTTAAATATTGCTCTTATAAACTTGGAAAGTTACTGTAGTAACAGGGTTTATTTTAGCAGACATTTTCTGACATGTATAATGTCTGATACTGAAATGTATGTCATTACATACTGACATAAATCCTCAGATCATCATAGTGATTTACCAGAGAAATACAAGATTTATGATGAACAGGCCAAAATTATGAGCCAAACTATAGACATTCTCACCAAATCTAGCCAGTTTAGAGGTGTGGCTATAGCCGATTGGCTGATGAAGCTGTGTAAACAGTCCAGTACCTCAGTGGTATACTGGCTGGGGATCTCTTGGTTTTGTGGTATCCTTCTTAACTGAAAAGCCATATCCTGGTGTGGTTACAGAGTGCACTGCACTGAGCAGAGATTTCCATAATATGTGTGGTATATTCTACATATCTCTATGATTTCCTGGTATATCAGTGGCAGAGCAGTATAGAGTAATGTGGTGAACCACTGCCAGACATTTGTTTATAGGTTCACAGATTCATATGAGGTTGCTAGGCTATTGGCCTTGAAGCCCTTATAACCCTAGCAGCAGAGAGTGTAGCCCATGTTAAGACCTGTCAGCACCCAGATCCCCGGTCCAGCAGGACCATAGGGAGAAACACAGGACTGTATTTTCTGTTTTCCATGCAGTTATCCAGGGTGCACTTCAGAAGGGGTATTGAGGTACTTGGCTTGATGTGGATAGGGAGTGTATTCAACAGATGGGAATCTGTGGGCCACATATCTGTCACACCAACAAGCCCTATTGATATCATAGACCAGGTTGATGCTGCACCTACAGATTGATCGAATGGGGCTAGACTTCCAGATGTGCAGCAGTCTCATTAAGGCAGGGTCTGGATTGCTTTTGTATGCCAGACAGAGGTCACCTCTGAGGAGTCTAAATGGAACTGAGTAGAGGGACAGTGCTTTTAGCCTATCAGTGTAGGGTAGGTGATTGAGGTTCTGGATTTTCTGGGTGAGGAACCTCTGTGGTCTCTCCAGCTGCTGCATGTGTTTGTGAGGTACATGCCAAAGCGGGCATTGTACAAAATAATTGGCCTTATAAGGGTAGGATACATGGATCTTATGACCTCTTTGTCTCTGGATGAGATACCCTTATTTTTGAGTTGCCCCATCTAGAAAGCTTTCCGTACAAAGGAAGCAACATGGCACTCAGAAGTCAGGCTGCTATCAACGTGGGTGACCAAATGCCTCACTACTGATTGTGTATGTAAGACAATATTGTTAATGTGATAATATGTGGGGACATCAGTCTCCCTGAAGGGGATGATGATACATTTTCAGGCATTCAGCTTGAGGCCATATTTCTGGCAGCAGCCATTTGTTTTGGTGAGACCCTCATGGAGGGCATCCACATCACTTTGGGAATTGATGACAGTTCCCAGCTTGCAGTCATCTGCAGACTTGGTATTTTTGTCCTGCACCTCAGGGAAGTATATCACATATAACAGAGGCCCCAAGACTGATCCCTGGGGTATGCTGCTCATTATGGATGTACTGCTTGAGTTGACTACCCCTATTATGATTAGGTGAGTTCTATCAATGAGCCAGCTTGCTACGCATTCAGTGACATATGTATTGATGCCTAGTTAACAGAGTTTATCTACTATGGCCAAGTGGAGAATAGTGTGCAAGGCTTTGGCTAAGTCAAAGTGGGCGGTGTGCACCATCTTTCCTTCCCCCATGCCTTTAGTGGCTGTTTCAGGAAAGTCAACCAGATTTAACAGGCATAACTCTCCTTGACACAGGCAGACTGTGTGAGGTCGAGTATTTGGAATTTGCCAATGTCCTTGTTAATGATGTCCATGATAATCCATTGCATGGCCTTGCAGATCAGCATAGTTTTGCTGATGGGTTTTTAATTTCCTTGATCGGTGAACACTTCACCTTTGTGAAAAAGGATGACAGTGGCTGTCCTCACTCAGCTGGGACAAAGGTACTCAGGCTTTGGTTCACTAGGGTGCCTAATGGTGCTGCTAGTTCATGCCTAAGGTTATGTAGGATGCAGCCTGGGATGTATTTAGGTCCCATGGAGGCTGTGTTTTTGGCTTTGAGAGGGCAGTGATGCCCTGTTACCTAGTGATAAGAGGTGGGTGGGCAGGTACTGGGGATGTCCTGCTTTACTGATGGGGGGGGCAGAGGGGAGACATTTCTTCTGAATCTGTCAGCCAGAAGATTGGCTATATCTACAGCATTTGTGTATGTGGTGTCTCTGATCACCAGTACTGAACAGATCTAGGAGCTTCCTTTGAGACTGCATACATATGTGAAGAAGGCCTTATGATTGTCTGTCTCAGATGTGGGCAATTTTAACTCAGAGTTGCCTTTAGAAGATTTCACTGGTGCTCTTATTTGTTTGTTCAGGCTAAGGAGAGATTGCTTTTAATTGTGCACCTGCTCCTTCTTGGTCCTGGCCAGCAATGTTATCCTTTTGTTATATAGTTCCTTTATTGCAGATGTTTCCAGACAGGTTTACTTTCCCTTGTGGAAGATGATGTTGTGTCAGGTATTCCTGATTTTATATATATATATATATATATATATATATATATATATATATATATATATATATATATATATATATATATATATATATATATACTAGTACAATATTTTGGTGTACATTTGGATGTTGGTGCCTGTTCCTCCAGTGGGGAAGGGGGTTGTGCAGCTGTTTATACCATCCCTCAGGTGGTTGTAATCAGCTTGAGAGGCATTTTCATTTTACCATGGCTAGGGGGGGGGGGTCAGAAGAGATGGTGATAGCAAACATAACCACTTTTTTTGTCGGATCATATCAGGGAGGATGATACCATAGGGGTGCTGCAGTGGTTAATTATGCTGGTTACTGCCAAGTCTGATATATGTATCACATCTTGTGGGGGTATCAAGTAGCTGTCCTAAGGATTTAGCATTGATAAGATTGGGGAATCTCTGTGCATTTCTGTTGTGGCATGGTTGTTTTTTTTCCAATCTATGGTTGGGTAATTAAAGTCAGCCAGGATCAGAGTAAAGGGTTGAATCTTGATAGATTTGTACATGGCCAGAGAGGTGGGGCGGGCATCCTGAGTCAAATATGTTGACCTGTACCTACCAATAATTTGAGTAGAGGTCTTGTCAATAGTTAACTGTACCTGGAGTGCCTGGTGTGTGTCAAACTGTTTGACTAGCCTGGAGGTGTGTTTCTGTTTAATATATATTTATACTCCACTGCCTTTGGCTTTGCTGGCCATATTTTGGGGTTTGACTGTGAGATAGGATGACTGACCAGGTAAGGATGTGTTGCTCTCCATAGCTGTGGCCCAGGTTTTTGTGAGTGCACAAATGCCAGCATCTTCCAGGGTTAAGAATGCTTGCAATGAGTGCATTTGCATGTTTAGACTCTTAGCGTTTAGCAGCTCCAAACCAGACTAGCTCTATAGTTACTCTATTCTCTGATCTTCCCCCTCCTTCAAAAAAAAAAAAAAAAAAAAAAAAAAAAAAATTTTATCCTGGAATATCAACTATATCTACTGTTAAGACTGCATCCTATACTGATAATTTACTTAGAATTGTTAGTATATCCTGTAATTTAGTACTGTTTATGCTTATGTTTTGTATTTTTTTTTTTTTGTTTATTTGTGTGATTCATAGATAGAAATATGTTAATTAGCTGTATGTACCTAGGAGCTTTTCTCCCCGGGCCTCTACTGAAAATGGACATGTATCCAGTTAGACTAGCCCGGTAAACAAATGTAAAATAGACAAATGTAAAATAAAATAAAAATAATAAAATAATTTGCGTTTTGTTGAGAGTTTCATGTTGGTAGTATTGACCTCGTGACTTTCCCTAAAACAGCCACTATGGGGGAGTCAAGGGCCTTTACTAGAAGCTTGAAGCCCAACTGAGATGGATGCAGACCATCTCTAGCAAAGCAGCGTGGTCTGTCAATCGTATCTTCACAGGCTGTCAGGCACTGGATCCCCCTGGGACGACACCAGAAAGTCAGCCACTTCTTAATGTCAATCATTTTCTGTTTGTATTGAGGTATCATTCTGGGTGACAGTAGAATACTGCTTAAGCCTAGGGAGATGTCTGCATGGGACACATATTCAGCATGCTCAATCATGTTTGCCTTCCTATTGTCCAGGGAGGTATGTCTGAAGTTGTTCACACCAACATGGACTGTCTGGGACAGACTCATAACAGTACCTGTTGTGGAGAGACTTCAGTGCATGTGTGATATGGCAGATGATGGCACCTGACAAACAAGTAATTGTTATTGTTTCCTTATGCAGTTTGGTGAGAGGCACATCTGTGTGACTCACATTGGTGTCTCCTATGAGTAATATGTTGGGTTTATGATTGGGCCTTAGTGGTTGCCTGACAGTGGTGTGTGGACTATGCATGGTATGTGGTGTGGAGGTTTGTGGACTTCTCATGTGTTTTTGGCTCTGAGGTGTCCTTTGTTTGGATTTGTATTTGTTGAGGACCCCCACATATGTAGGTGTATGTTGTGTAGTTTTGGGTGATGTTACTGCACAATTTGATTTGGAGTGCACATCCTCCATTTGTCTGGCCAGTGGTTCTGCTTCCCCTTATATGTGTCTCTTTGTCCTTCTGTAGTGCAGTCACAGGCTTTGTCCACAGTTGCTGCTATGTATTTGTATTTCTGGGGTCTATATTAGAATACCGAACTTTCAAAATGTCGAGTGTTCTTATATCGAACCCTATGAATTGAAAATTTAAAACATCGAACATACAGAACAGCAAATTTTTTCCTAGGGAAAAAAATTTGCTGTTCCAAAACACATACACACAACACAAGCACACCAAACAAACAGCAATCCACACACATACAACTAAACTCTTATACTTAACCCTACACCAAACTATACATACACCACTAACTATCCACTTACCTTAACCCAAACCGTAACCCTAAGGTCCATCACTATCGCACAGTCACCTCACCTGCGCCCTAACCCTAACTCATCTACCCAGCTCTAACCCTCACGTCCACACAATCGCACACTTACCTGACCCCCACCCTCACCCTAACTCACCTAACCCGCCCTAACCATCACGTCCACACAATCGCACACTTACCTGAATCCGTCCCGTAACTTTCCACCACAGCACTGAAAATACCAAGGCAACAGAAACGGACAACTAAATTCTTTCCCTAGGAAAAAATTTGGTTTTCTGTTTCTTCGATATTTTTAGCATTCACTGAAAATGGGTCGATATTAGAACACTCGAAATTTTAAAAGTTCGGTGTTCTAATATAGACCCGTATTTCTGGTGTGAGTGGGGTAGAAGTCATAACATCACACACAGGGTTATGGACTTCACACGTCTGACTGCACCTGTTCATGGGATCATAGGAAATTACTAGGTTAATGGCTCTGAGGCCCTTACAAGACTAGGCCAGAGTATGTCCTCAGAAAAGAAAGCACAATCAGCAGCTGTCATTCCTCTCTGTGAGGGACACAGATGGCACCCCTGGGACAGATTTTTGGTTGCCCATCCACTCATCAAGGTTGCACTTGGAGAGGGTCAACGATGTACTTTATTTGATGTGTATGGGGAGTGTATTCCAGAGATGGGTCAGCCTCTGGGAGACAAACCTGTCTCTCCAGGAGGGTTTGTTAATGTCACATATTAGATTTAAGATTTTTGATGGGGTACTACGTGAGGAGTTAGACGTACGGATATGGAGCAGGGTCTGAGATTGCCTTGTAGGTGAAACACAGGTCACCTCTGAGCAATCTGTATGATACAGAGTAGAGTGATACTAATTTGAGCCTGTCCACATAGGACAGGTGTTGGAGGCTATGGTTTATCTTTGTGAGGTATTTCTGTGGCCTTTCCAGTTGCTGCAAGTGTTTGGAGAGGTACATACCAAACGGGGTGTTGTACTCAATTACTGGCCTAATGAGGGGGGAGTGCAGAGAGGTAATAACCTCCTTTTTTCTGGATGCAATCCCTTTACTTATGAGATGAACCAAGTAAAAGCTTTTTCTGACCACTGCCGCTACATGATGGTCAAACGTGAGATTTTTGTCAACTTGTGTACCCAGGTCTCTCAGCACAGGTTGTGTGCTTAGGGGGTTGCCCTTAATGTGATAATCAGTAGGGGCTGTGTTTTTCAGGAATGTTATGCTAATACTTTTTTTTTTTTTTTGCATTTTACTTAAGCCATGAGTTTGCCCCAGTCATTTGTTGCTGTGAGACTCTCTTGAACTATGTTAGCATCATTTGGATGAGTAACCGACAGCACCCACGTTACAGTCACCCACAAACTTGGTCAGCCACTGCACTTTTGTTTTTTCCTGGACCTCGGAGAAGTAGATAGCAAGCAATAGGGGTCCCAGGGCAGATCCCTGGGAGACACCACTAGTGACAGATATGCTATCTGATGTAGTGCTACCTATTTTGTGGGTCCTATCAGTGAGCACATTGGGCACCCACATGATGACATAGGGATTTACTCCAAGTTCTGCTAGCTTTTCAATGATGCTTGAGTGGGAGATTGTGTCAAAGGCTTTGGTCAAGTCAAAGTAAGCTGCTTGTACTGACTTTCTCTCATCCAATGCCTTGGTGACAGTCTCAAAGAAGTCAAACAGGTTCAACAGGCAAGATCTGCCCTTGACAAATACGATCTGGGTGTGGTCAAGTGCTTTGAGATTGCCTATGTCATTGTTTATGATGTGCATAATAATACCCTCCATGGCCTTACAGATTAGACTTGTCAAGATAATGGAGTGATAGTTTATGGTGACAGTAGTGGCACCACCTTTGTGCAAAGGGATAACAATGGCAGTTCTCCACTCTGCTGGAATGAGGCCTGTACTTTGGCTATGGTTGAGTAGAATTCTCAATGACGAGGCTACTTTTTGAAAGAGATATTGCAGAATACAGCCTGGGATACAATCAGGATCCATGGCAGTTGTGTTGCTTGGCTTGGATAGGGACTTTATCACTTGATATATGGAGACGTGAGGTGCAGGCAAATACCGGGGATGTGGAATGTGCCTTTGGGTGGGGACAGGGGAGTGATGTTTGTGCTGAACCTATTTGCTAGCAGGTTGGCTAACTCGACAGGATCAGTGTAAATGGCACCATTAAGAAGTCATTAAGAACAAACCTGGTGTTAGCCATGGAGGTTTCTGATGTAACTGATAAAGGCTTTGTGGTTAGCCTTTGTTTCAGAGGCTAGTTTTGATTTATAATTGGCTTATGGAGGATTTCACTAGTGATCTACTTTGCCTGTTGAGGTGAATGAGGGAGTTTTTCCATTTGAGAATTTGTGCCTTTTTACCCTTGGACAACAGTTGGTTCCTTTTGTTGTAAAGCTTGTTGATAGAGGATGTCCATCAGATAGGTTTGTGTTTCCTTGAGAAGCAGGTTTTAGTTCTGTTGTGTATGTCTGAGTCCATGCAGTCGTACATGTACCTGTATACTGCACTGGCATACTGTTCAGCATATTTGTCTGCATCCTCTGAGGGGGGTGGTGGCGTGTAGCTACCGATACCTTCCCTTAGAAGGTCATGGTCAGTTTATGAGATGCAGAAGTCAGAAGAACAGAACCTGTTTAGTAGGTTGTCCATCATTGCACCCCTACAACTGCTGTGGTCCTCAGACTGTTTGTGTTGCAATGTTGTTATAAAGCTACATGTCAGCCATAGCTGTCAAACCATCAAAAACTGACATTTGGACAGGCCCACCCATATATAACAGTCAGACACAGTCCCACACATCGGGACAGGGTGTTAATATTGCTCTGCCAAACGTAGAAGGTTTGGAGAACGGTTTGGTATTAGCTTGCTTTTTCTTATGGGTATGATGTCTGCTTCTCCACTGTCTATCACTGATGTTTTTACATCAGCCTTTTTTGTTTTGAAAGTATGTTGGCAGGCAAATGCAATGTCATGACAAGCAGACCAGATATATGAATCATACTTGTAGCCCTTCTGTGACACCCTGTCATTCCAGGGCTATGTATGGTACCTAGTGACTTATTGTCAGTACTGACACAGTAAGGAGGCAGCCATGTATAACCTGGCAGTACACTGACTTTCAAACACCTGCTGTACTACTAGTCACTGTGTAGGTTACTCCAAGCTATGCACTGTCCAGATGTGTCACCCTCTGTCCCTGAATTGTCCAGCTTTCCTGCAGTAACAGATATTGACTTCTGGATAGTGTGTCCTACTCCTACCATAGATGTAGCTGACATGCAACATAGTTTGCATGGACAGTCTTGAAACATGGACCCTGTTAAAAACAGTACTGTACTTAGATCACTAAGCCACAACAGCCAATAGTAAGTGCTGCTTACTTCCTGACAGTGTCAACCATGCATATACATAGCTCATTGACCCCTGCATATTGTGAACATGCTAAAAGTTAGCAAGTTGATTGGGACAGCCATGGGAATGTGTGCTCTACTGCTATTACCCTACAAACATAATTGTTCCTGCATTTCTATGGGAAGACGGTTGTGTTGGGGGGAGGGGGTCATACCTCTCAACTGTACACATTTCCACAGACTGTCCAGATGCTTGCTTTACATTTTGGTTCCATTTAGCATAGTATTGTGCTTGTCTTGGAGAATGCTGGCATATCACTAGTGACCGAAAGTTAGACAGTTAAGGCAGACATTTGATTTCAGACTTCTTACCCTTCGGAGACTTAAGGCAACTGCAAGACCTGTTGTGCTATCACTGTGCAAGTTTGTAAGTGGACTATTTCTTCATTGTCCTTATTTGTGGGCCTTTGCCACACATTTATTTCTGGCTTTGTACAGCTGACTTGTTGGGAGAGGCTGAGAGGTGTGTATGGGACTCCAACATTAACATCCTTGCATGTGACCTATGTCCCAGCAGTTTGTTAGTCCCCAACATATACTGCAATGGGTTTTGTCACCTAGGGGACTACTGCGTATTCTGGGGAAGCCAGTATTTGCAAACATTTCCTGTTCATAGGTTCATAGGTAGGTACTAGACTATCGGCCCAAGGGCCTACTTAAGCCTAGCCAACAAGGTTCCCTGGCTTACACCACCCAAGAAAGTTATTTTCCTATGCCACTGTTGTGCAGAGACACATAAGTGATCCCCAGGGTGTATTTCCTATTTCCCATCCACTCATCAAGATTTTTCATGAAGAGTGCTAATGAAGAACTTTGCTTGACATAGATGGGTAGCCTGTTCCAGAGTATGGGAAACCTCTGGGACAGGAATCTATCCCTCCAGCATGTCCTGTTTTTTGTGGTGACAAGATTTAGGTCCCTAGAGCATGTAGCTCAGAGGGATTGGGATTTCTTTAGGTGTAACATGTCCAACAGCTCTGGGTTTGACATAGCTTTACATGTTAGACAGAGATCACCTCATAGTAGGCGATATGCTATGGAGTAAAGCTGGAGTTTTTTGAGGTGGCCAGTGTAGGGCATTTGTTTGAGGCCAGTAATCCTCTTTGCAAGCTACTTCTGTGGCCTTTCCAGCTGCTGTAGATGTCTTGTGAGGTACATTTCAAAAGGGGTGTTGTACTCTATAATGGGTCTAATGAGTGTCGAGTAGAGGGGAACAATGACCTCTTTTTTCCTGCATGAGAACCCTTTTATGATGGGGCATGCCACGTAGAAGGACTTCTTGACTACTGTGGCAATGTTGTCCCACATAGCTGTCAGTTGTCTGCTGCTATCCTGGTAGGCCACCCCATTCCCTTGCATACATGCAGTGATACCATAAATATGCTACCACAAATTTGTTGTTAAGAAGAGAGACTTACCTTGTGCCTGTGGCATTAGTGAGGACAGTGCTTGAGGGCTGACTCTGTCAGATGCATACAGTACACAACCAATACATGGTAAGGTAAAGGTAGTGTGATATGTGTGGCATCCTTTTTACTGTGTGTGAGTCAGAGAGAGGTATCAGTGCCTGGGTCCCTAGAGTGTCAGTGTATGTGCTATGCATTGCCTCTTTGCCAAGGCCAGGGCATACTGGGCATGTCTACATCTGCCTACAGGGAGAGGCTCAGGGAGTTCCTCCTCCGAGTCCTCCTGTGCCTGTGGGGACCTTGGCAATGGTTGGGGGCTTTGTGTCCCTCCCTGTGATGTTCCTGCCACAGCTGTTTCCACAGGATCATATTGTGTAGCATGGCAGATACTATGAACATGTGTGCACATGTGGCTGGAGAGTACTCCATGGCTCCACCAGATATGTCAAGGCAGCAGAACCATGACTTGAGCAGCCCAAACACACAGTCTATGATGTTTCTAGTTTGTGCATGTGCCTCATTATGGTGTTCTTCAGTGTGTGTGTGTGTGTGTGTGCGTGTGTGTGTGTGTGCGTGTGTGCGTGTGTGTGTGTGTGTGTGTGTGTGTGTGTGTGTGTGTGTGTGTGTGTGTGTGTGTGTATGGGTGTGTGTAAGTATGTGTGCGCATTTCTGATGGATATCATCATCCACAGTTCCAGTGCATAGCCAGCATCCCCCATGAGATGGCCGTACAGGATGTCCCCACCTGGCAAATGCCTGGTACAGCTGTGAGGCATGCTAGATGTGGGAGTCGTGATAACTGCCAGGTCCACCAGCACATACATTGATAATAATGCCCTGGGCATTGCACATGACCCGGCAGTTGGAGTGATAGACCTTGCAGATGATGTAGAAACTACCCCCTTCACCAGGTAGTGCTTTGATGTGGACATGGTTGCAGTCTATGTCACCCAGTACCTCTGGGTAGTTTGTTACCTGGTGGAAGAGACACATATTACTGGTCCTCTCCTCAGGGGAACAGGGGAAATACATATGGTCACTGGCATGTCTTAGCATGACATCCAGGAACTGTTGGAATACCCTAGATGTGGATGCCTGTGAGACCCCATGATGTCCTCAGTACATATTTGGAAAGTATCTGTAGCTAGTATTCTTAAGGTTACACATACCTTTGTTTCCACTGGGATGGGTTCCCCTCTGTTGGCTCTGGGTCTGAGGTGAGGGCAGCACAGTTTGGTGAATTGCCAAAGAATGTCCCTGTCCACCCTGTAGGGCTCTACTATCTCCAGCTCATGTAGCCCCTGAAAGGTTACCCTGGGTCTGAACACTGTTCTCCTCTTCAGTCTTGGATGGTTGTCAGCATCATCCTCATCACCACCCTCAGTCTGTAGCACATAGAGATGTATCAAAGCAGCAGCAGCCTCTATCATTTTGTCAGTTAAAATTCCCAAGTGTGTACTCCTATGGTGATGAGTATGTGGGAAAATCAGATTGAAGGGTGTTTGCATACTTTATACTGGTGTGCTGCAGATGCTACCTGTGTGATTGGCTGACTATGATACATTCCACCTGCCAGCTACATTATTGAGGGGTTTGAATGGGCCACTGTGAGTGCAGAGGCCTTATTTGTCATTTATAGTTGATTGCCTTTTGTCTTCTATTTCCTTTTATTTTATTTTTTCCTCATTTGCTCCAGTTTTAAGCCTTTAAAACAGTTGCAGCTAGTGTGAACATTGCTGAGTAGAAAGGTCCCTCCTCTGGACATGAACAAGCTTAGCATCTCTGAAACCAGCTAAGCATAGCTAAGCAGCCTCAGCCACACACCCTTTCTTAGCTATGCTTAGCTGGTTTCACAAATGAAGAGCAGTGCTTAGCGGTGCACAAATCCACTTAGCTGGGCTGAATGCTGTTTAGAATTAAACTTCGAAGGAATGCTCAAAGCGGCTAAGCAGAGCTAAGTACTGCTAAGCATTGCTCGATTTTCATTTTAAAAAAATGCACCAATTGGACATTAATTATTCATTACTGACATATTATTAAGTGTATACATTTTACATTACATGGTGTCCCCTATGTGATTTGATTAAATTAACTTGGGGTGTGACTGTACTGTCTGGGACACTTGTGTTTACATGGGTGAGTTTACATCATGTATCCACTAACACTGGAAATTTGGACCGGCTACACTACCCTGGTTAACAAATATAAATTACTACATCATTAAATAAAATATATATATATATATATATTTAACAATGCTTTCCCACATAAAAGCTGTCCTGTTTTGGTATTCGAACCATGCACCTACTGCATGAAAAGATGGAACTCTAACCACTAAGCTAACTCACCAGTGACAATTTCACCTATACAGTTCTATATAGCTCTTTCATGATGTTTAAGCACTGCTGAGCAAACCCACTCAGCTACCCTTAAACTTCAAATAGAGTGGGGAAAAATACAACCATTTTAAATATATATATATATATATATATATATATATATATATATATATATATATATATCAAATATTAGGATGTCAGTTGCAGGCCATATACTCTTCATGGAAATCCATGGTAATGCAAAACCTGTTAATAGCAATTTTTAAAAACTGTTCCTATTTCTGGCCTCTACCTCAGTTTTAGTACTGCCTTTGTCCATATGTCCTGCTCTAAGAGGTTCAGAGGTGTGTGTCCAAGGACATTATTTTAATGTAAAGTGCCTTATGGCACTTTCACAATGCAGGGGGTGTGTTACACAGACCCCTTGCATTACATTACATTCACAGATCCTCTTTTCAGCGTCCGGGGAAGCTCCAATGTATTATTATATTTATATGCTATATTTTCTGATGCTGTGAATGGTAAAAGAAAAATGAGCATATAATGAAGAGAAAGAAACATATATTTATTTTAAATACTTATTTAATTTTTATGTTATGAATGAATGAGAATCATAATGAATATTTATTCAATATCTGATGATTTTTATCTGAGTTTTAACAAGTTTAAATGAATTTTAGAGTAGGTTATATACATTTTTTACGTAAGTAGAAGGGTGTTTTTAATATTTATGAGCCACATAAGTTTCATTAGTTTAACCAGGATGCAAACTTTGGCATTGGTTAATTTGAATTTGATTGCAGTATATAATTGTTAATTAGAAATAATTAAGTTATCTGATGAAGTCCTACTTTCAGTGTGGACGAAAACGCATGGCTGTTTAAGAGCGTTCATGTATTGTGTTTTACTCGTAGAATTATATTAAAAACTTCAGACTTCTGCTGGTGTGTACTCCTTTCCATCCTTGAGGATATTTTTAAGCTCCAATGTACTTACAACAAGCATGCCATACCCCCTTTTCATGCCAGCTGCCTCTTCTGCCTACACTACTGCAATATAACCCCTACACAGTTAGATTCCTGCAGACACGGTGGCCCATTTTGCTATTCAGTAAACTGAGCTAATTTGCATACACCTAATTACCTATACCCTAGTTACAGCACTACATGAGAGCCTATGTCTTTAGCAACCACTGTTATCTGCCGTTGCATGAGCCTGCATGCTGGCTAGTATAATGGGGAATTTACTTTTAGCTTAAATAATCCCCTTTTAATATTTTAAATTTATATTTTGTCAGATCCCATGCTTGGGCACCCGCTATGCTCCACTTGAACATAGTGTATGTGCACGTAAAATTAACTTTTAATTTTTAATAGTTTGCATCAGTCTTACATAGTTTTGGCCATTGGCATACCTGATGCAACTAATGAATGCTTTACACTGAGTTGTCATAGCCTCGTTTTTTATTTTGCAGTCTCGTACATGGACAGTTCTCACATACATTTGTAATTTAGACACAGCTCCTACACGGATGCTTGTCTGCTTCCTGGATTGGTAAATCACCTCATTTGCATGTTTTTCACCAGCAAATGAGGTGATTTACATTCTGTGATTGCCTTCATAGTTAACAGTGCTGGGAGGCTCGTGCATGCCCCCGGTACTGTTCCTGGATTGCACAGCCTCCGAACTCTGTTTTCGAGCCATGCCACTATACTTACATGGAGATTAGCTTCTTGTAAGCACTATTGAATTAACCCCGTTATCTTTGCCTCATGCTGCTAGACTAGCAAGTAATTCATTGCATTATTTCCAGTAATTTAAAGATTGTTTTCACAGAAAAACATACTGTTTTGGCAGTTTTATTTCTTTTGGACTATGGTTTTTTGAGGTCATTGAGTACATTTATAGCATTTAAAGGATTTTTTTTTCAATTGAATCACTATTTGGGTATCATTTTGTTTGTGAAATATTGCTGACAGGAATTGTTCTTAAGTTTAGCTTTAATTCCTTGTCTAAACTTTGGATTTATGATTGATGCGATTGAACAGATTTTCAACATTTTAAATTAATACTTTATTTAAATTGCAAATTTTGCTCCATTTATTTGTGAAATATTTCCAACAGGAACTTTTATTAAGTATATACTTCATTCCTTATCTATATATATTTTAGGCTGATTTAGTCACGTGAGGGACAAAAAATACTTTATTAATTTAATTTGGATCTCTTTGTATTATATAAATATTGTGCTTAGTGCTATATTACTAAATTTACTGTCTTTTCTCTACATAATCAATGTAAAATACTCTTCATTTTTACTATTTATAGGGAGCATTGTGGAATTTGTCCAAGTTGTGCTGGATTGACCATGAATCCAGTACTTGGTATTCATCTGCTAGATTTTTGCATCCCTGACTTCATGGATTTAGATACATCCCTCATTCTACCACCACCACTTTCAATACCATCTTTCCTATTTGCATCTAAAAACTGAAAAAATAAATCCAAAAATATGCCTTTGTCTATGTTTTGTGACTCCACAGTAACATTTGCTTAGGACAGGCTGTCGGGGACTACTCACCTTTTGTTACCTCTGTTTCCCCTGATTTCGTGACAGTACCAAAACTACGCATGACACAAGGGTCAGACACATCTTCCAGGGCTTTACCATTACCCGATTCAGGTGTGGGAGAGCCAAACTCTTTAGATGCAGAGGAAGTCAGGGGTACAGAATTCATTGACAGTGCTGATACATCTCCCCTCAAGGATTCTCCTACTAGAGTGCTACATGCTAAGAAGAGACAGAACACTCACCATTTGCTAGGTCAGCAGTTTCTAACTGGTTTACCACCTTATATGGTGGCCATGGCTAGATCTATTATTCATGCAGTTGATTTCAGGGCAAATACCTGGGATATGAGTAATGCCAGTGCTTCCACCAATGAACAGTAATTTAAGGATCCTGATTTTGAATGGGATACTGAACCTGAAAGTTCTTACCTCTCTGACTCAGATTCCTCTGATGAGGTACAGTAACAAAAGCAGATATTTTCCCAAATGCTGGCCATATTTAGGGATTTATTTAATCTGGAGCAACCATTGGCTGCCCTGAAGATTAGTAGGACTTATAATCTTTTGGATGATAAGGCTCCAAACATAAAGACCTTTCCTCCATTGATTCCAGAATTGGAGGACATTTACAAGGAAGCTTGTAATTTTCCTCTGCTTATTGATGCTCTGCCTAAAAAGTGTTTAAGAAATTTAGGGGTTGTCTGAGCTCTAAGCCCCTTTGTCAACAGACCTTCCTCCTATGTCCTCAAGTGCCCTTGGTGAATAAGAAGACCATATCTTCTTCAAATCCAATCCCTTAAGATTAACTCAAATAGCTAGAAACCTAGAGAAGGAAGCTGGCAAAATCTGGCAAGCTAGATTTAAAGTGTTTAACTACCAGTGTTTTACATGTAAGTTTGTGTTATGATGCATATATTGTTTAGAAGAGTTTGCAAAATTGTTACCTGCAGAACAAAAGTTATGTCAAGTATATTATTTCCAATGTTTCTCAGGTATCAACATATGCTTTAAAAAGAGCCTTGGATGAGGCTGATACTAGTTATAGAAATGCAGCACTGTTAGTGGTGATAAAGAGATGTGATTAATTGCACAGCCAGCATTTTCTGAGGTGTTAGAAAATGAGATTATGAATCCTCCTCTTGAATCTGTGTGTTTGGTACAGCAGTAAAATGGATTCTTAAACCATGGGTTGACTAAGGTAAATTAATGCAAGGAATGTTGAAAATCTTACATATTCTCAATTTCTTTTCCTTTAAGTAAGATCAGTTTTTACAACCTATCAAACAGAAATCATAGTCAAACAAATAACAAGCAGTAAAAGGAAATAGTAAAATGAGAGCTTCACAAAGCATAATAAGAGACGAGCCTTTCCCATAAGGGATAACCCCCCCTTCCAACTTATGACTACGCAGAGAAAGAGCACCTGTCATATTTAGGTCCTCCTCTTGGTGCTGTGTCTCTACAGTTAGCTCTTAACAATGCAGCCTGTCCATCAGTGGTTTCCAACAAATGGGTTCTCAGCATTGCTGACAATGGTTACAGATGGCAATGGAAAGAAGATTTGCCCCATTTAGGGGATTCTTCCTCATCCAGCAGACCATACATTGTTATCCCTGGACTCAGGGTGTCATAGAACCAGTCCTTCCTTCAGAAATAATGAGAGGCTTCTACTCCAGAGTTTTTCTAGTTCCCAAAAAAAGATAATTTGTGAAGACCAGTTTTGGACCTTTCCTTTCTAAATATGTTTGTTAAGGTCACCGTGTTCAAGATGCTTGCCTTGCAGATAGTGCTTCCTCTGTTACCAAACCACTGATTCATGGTGACCACAGACTTGAAGGATGCATACCATTATATTCCCATTGCTCATTGCTTCAGAAAATATCTGAGATTTGTTGTGTTTGGTTCACACAATCAGTTTTCTGTATTGCCTTTGGGACTATCCATTTCACCTTGAGTTTTTACTAAATGCCTTGCTCTGGTAGTGGCCTACTGTTGGCCTCTATGCACTCACATTTTTCAGCACGTGGATGATTTTCTGATCTGTACAGAGTCTGCGTCCAGGTGTTTGGAATCTTTAGAAAAGGTCTCTGCCTTAATCTCCCATCTGGGGTTCAAGTTGAACCTACTAAAGTCATGTCTAACACCCTCACAAGGACTTTTCTTCCTGGGGTGTTTAATCTATTCCAGCAAGAGAGTGACTTTTCTGCTTGAAAATAAGATCCTGCCTTACCAGATGGTGTTTCTGGTATTCTCCAGGAGGAATGTTGCCTTGGTAAAATGACTCATACAAAATTCTTAGAATGATTGCATTCATGAGTCTCATGTTACCACTGACCTATATACGCATGAGGAAAATTCAGTGGAATAAATGATATTGCTCAACCCAGCACCTTTATCTCCTGACGTCCTAGTTACTGGTGTAGACCTTCATCAGGCAAGAGGTGCAGTGGTGGAGTGAACAGTTGAGTATCAATCCAGGTCTTCCATTCTGCACTCTGATGTCAGTGCAATCTGTCTAGATGGATTCATCTGACTTTATTTGGGCAACTGTGTTGCTGGAATACAAGAGCAAACCACTTGGGGACCCAAAGATGCATGGAGTCACATCAATAGTAAAGAGATTTTGGTGCTGATTCATGCCTTAAATTTACTTCATTACCTATGGACTCTTCAGTCATCATACATCCCATCAGAGCAGAATATTATGACAAATAGACTAAGCAGATCTTGGGCAAATCCTCACCAGTGGAAGCTCAAGGCCGTGGTGTTCCAGAATCTAGTCCAGGTGTGTAGAACATCTTGTATAGATCTGTTCACCTCCTTTCAAAAAAGGCCACTACAGGAATTCTGTTCCAAACATCCTTATAGCCATGTTTGGAGGACAGACATATTCTCTTTCCCTTGGATGGGAATGTTCCTGTATCATTTCTACCTCCCCCTTTCCAATAATTCACAAGGAGCTTCTGAAGGTTCAGAGAAAAAAATATAAACATCATTGTGATTACTCCGTATTGGCCTAGGCAGTCGTGGTTCTCCCTTTTAATGATATTGGCCAAAAGCAATCCCACAGACTTCCTCACACTCTGGACCTGCTTATACAGTTTCAGGGGTGACTGGTGCACCCCGACTTGTAGAAACTTCAGTTGACAGCCTGCATGATTAAATCTTGACTCAAAGATATGTAGCAGGTGTTAATGGAGGCCAGACAACCTGCTAGTAGAAAATGTTATACTTACAAATGGATGAGGTTTCCTAAGTGGTGCCTAAATGGAAACAGAGTTTCCATTGACATTAATTTCCCTCTGGTCATGAAATATTTGCATGAGCTACTTTAGGATGGTTTATTGCTTGCTTCCATTAAGGTGCATTTTGTAGCCGTCTGTGCTAATCTGCCTATGGAGCCTCCTCTTTTGACTTCTCTTTTGCTAATATAATTTATGAAAAGAATATTGCATATGTGAACCCTCCCCCCTGCAATCAAATTCCTTTTTCTTGGGATCTCAGCTGTCTTCTAGAAAAAATTACCTTTTAAATTGGTAAGTCTTGCTCATCTCAAGTTCTTATTGTAGAAAACTGTTTTTCTTATTGCTTTAACATCTGCATATCGAGCTGCAAGCTTTAATGGTGAGTCAACCTTACATGATTTTCCACAGGGATAGGGTTATGTTATGCACTAATCTCTCTTCCATGCCCAAAGAGGTCTTGGAATTCACTTTCAATCAATCCATAAATTTCCAGGTGCTCTTTCCAGAACCTAAGGATAAAGGAGAGGGAGTACCTCATACATTTGGTGTGCATCAGGAGGTCAGGTGCTACCTTGACAGAACAAAGCCTTTTAGGAAGGGCAAAAGGCTTTTTATTTCAATTTCTGAGGAAAGACATGTTAACCTATCTCCAAGTAAACCACTGCATGTTGGTTGTCCTCTGGTATTGTTTTTTGTTATACCTACCATGGCAAGGGAAATCCAAGCAAGGTAAAGGCACAGTCCACCAAGACCTTTTCCTCTTCAGTGACATATTGGTAAGGAGTGGACTCTTGAAATATTCTAAACCACAGAGACAAGCAACGTTGTCCTCTGTCCATACCTTTATGAAGTACTTCACATTAAAAGTAAAAGGAAATAGCAGGATCTTTCATTTCTAGATCCAGAGCAAGCTTCATAAGGACCATTCTCTAGGGGCTCCAGGACCCTTATCCTTCCTCCTCCCATGTTGGGTAAGCTTTGAGAATCTTCCCATAAGTCAGTAAGGCAGCGTGTTTGTAGAACATAGTATATTTGCTTAGGTTCTACTTACCTGTAACAGTAGATGTTCATAGATCACACTGCCTTACTGGCAGTACCATCCCACCGCCCCCCCTTTTGTTGGTTGTATATAATTTGTTGTTGGAGTTGTCACTGAGTTTTGTTCATCGGTCTTTTTGTTTGTTTGTGTTTTTTTTTTTTTTTTTGGTTTGGAACAGTAATGGTTTGCAAAGCTTGCATTGTCATAAATGTGAAACAGTCCTGTTTGTGTGGTTGAAGTACAGTCCTAGTGCTGTCATTTAAACCAGTATAACAACAATAATGAGAAACTGTAAGTAAATTATCAGAGACCATGTAAAATCTGTATACTTTAATGAACTGTTTTGCAAAACTTGACCACAAAAGGTCATTTATCTTTGCTTTTGAAGATGGAGAATGTAAGATGTATGTCCTCTTTCTGTAAACTATTGGTGCTAGTAGATGCTGGTCACGTAGTATGTTTATTGGGTACTTGACAGGTTCAAAAATCAATTATGATGAGGAGATAATCAGAAAACTGTGTGAAGACATAAATAAAGCCAGAAAATAGGGGCATGCCTCCAAAAGAAGGTACAGTATATGTAGGGGTAAATTAAGCCTGAAGATAGTAATGTTCTCCCAAACTAGGGACATTTGAGAGGTCTGCTTCCATAGTATGTGAAAAGCTCATTGCTGTTGTTCAAAAACAACTTACACTTACTATTTTAATTTATTCTTATTGAAAAATACAGGTTGTCTCTAATTTCTTTCAAACCTTCTTTTTGACATACTCTCTTTTGAGCACTGGAGAGTGGTGATGAAGAAATAATACATGTATGCAAATTCTCAATGACAGACTTATGTTCCTTTCGAACAATAACTTTGTCGCATCTTGAACATGTCTTTTCCCAGTGTGGGAAATAAGTAAAAGTATGTCTGGGATGCCACAGTCTCTTGCATATCTGTCATCCCCATTAGTGCAACATATTTATTAATTAATCACCCTAGCTCAGCTACCACATGAGATGTAGGCCAGTGTGCTTAACACCAGTGCAAAAATGTATTCCAGTCTCCTGTCCTGAAAACCATCTCCTGCCACTGTATAATCCAGTCTTTTAACATTCTAGCTATAGTTTGTTTGTTAGCACCTGGTGGGGTATACAAGGTAAACAATCATGGATAACATCCCCTTCCTTCTCCTAAGCTTCCTTCTTACTGGTACAAATCTACCATTCTCATTTATTGTACAAAAGCAGCTGAAAAGCCATATTTATTTGCAGCATCCATTTGGCCTTTCAATAGGTATGATAAAAGCCATATTATACAATGGCCCCCCATTAAGATTCCAAAACATGCATGCTGATTGGCAAGCGTGCCCGTTGTAAATCCCACAATATACCAAAGAAAAAATGTCTGGTCACCCAAACTTTTATCCATTGGTATAAAGTGCTCAAAACATTTTTTTAACAGATAAAAAAAAAAAGAAAAAGAAAAAAAAAAATGGAGCAATGGAGACTTTCTTTTCTCCGTTGCTTCCGTTTCAAAGCATTGATACTGGGTATGCATGGGATGCAAGTCCCATATGTATGCTCGGTACATCAAAACAAGGAAGCAGTGTACCACAACCAGAGGAAGAACAGTAATGCGCCGTTGTACAAAGACATTATTTAAGAAAAGTAAGTATATTTTTTCTTAAATAATGTCATTGTATAATAGCAATAACTGACTCTGTGGTTGTGGTATATTGAAATTTACCCACGGTTGGCTTTATTTAATCACTCGGGCTTTGCCCTCATTATTAAACCACACCAACTGTGGGTAAATCTTCAATATACCACACCATGTCATCAGTTATTGCTTAATTAATTTATACCAAGGTTACCTAGTCTCAGTTGGCATAATGGTTATGGTCTTACCTCACATGTACAAGGTTCAGTCCTGACCTTTAGCCATTGTATCACTATATGGTTGTTCCCACCTCTCAAAAACATGCTGAGTGCTTCAACCTCATAACTTGCCCCAAAAGTTTTATGGTGTCTTGGGCAGTGGTACAGACTCAAGATGGTATCTATAGAAGGAAATATTGTATACAACAACCACTTTAGACATCAACTGTTATGAGCAGTATCCTGTAGACAGGAGTACACAGATTACAGATTGCATGCTTTGTCAGGCATAGCCACATAATGGTGTAAAAACTGGCTCTAGGTGATTTTATCACACTGATTAATGTCCATAATTCAAAAAAACAAATGGTGTAGTTGAAAAAAACTCACTTTACTGGAATCTTGTTTTTGCATTTTCATCTTAGAAATCAAGATGTCTTCAAAATTAACAGAATACTAACAGACACTCCATTTTAGGGTCTATATTACATGATCGAACAGTGAAACGTTCAAATACGTAATAATTGACCCCTAAATATCAAACTGTCAGAATGTCGAATGGTTCAATGGAGATCTCTGTACAGTGTAGACATGGAAGTTTTCCATTGTCTGCACTGTAGTGCGATCTTGGAGTTGGTATATTTAGGTAGCGGAGGGGTGCAAGGGGGCTTGCCCCCTGCTTAGAGCGTTTTAATGTTTTTTGGTTTTTTTTGCCATTCAACATTACGTCGTTTTGATATTTAGAGGTCGATTATTACGTGTTTGAACATTTCACTGTTCGATCACATAATATAAATGCCCATTTTATATATACATTAATCATTTAATGAATCATGTGATAAAAGCAGCCAAATGATACCTACAACACAAAACTGTATACACAAATAGATATTTTGGTGAGAAGTGTTAAATGTTGCATCATCAAACCATTCTTTTTATTCTCACTGCCTTCATATGACTGTTTCTACCTCACTGATATAATAGGAGTCAAACTGACCCAGGAAAGTCAGATGTGATTCAAAGCTAATGGCATTCCTGGAGGACAATACACAGCAGCATTTATTTTTCTCTTTGAGCCATGATTCAAATCATGACAACAGTAACACTGAACCTGTTAGATTCTGAAGAATAACTAGAAACTCATTCACTGCGAAAAATGTGAAGAATTTATACACCTTCATGTAGGCCAGGAGGTAGAAAGCAACTCATAGAATGCCATTAAAGTGGAATATAGTCTTCTGGTTCTACCTGACAGAAGATCGAAATCGAAAGAGACGACGCTTTCGCGAGTGGCAGAACATCATCGAATATGCAGAAGACCCCACCGACGGATGACAACACATGCGCCGAGGATGCCGACATGGGGTGGGGGTGTGTATGTGTGAGTAAGCGGGCGTTAGGCAGGTAGGGCAGTAAGTGTGTGGAATTGACGGATGGGGGAACCAGTCTTCTACTGTCTGGTGCTAGCTAGGACTGACTCTGGTCAGATCTTCTAATGTCACTAGGTATAGTGGTGACATTAGCAGGCATTTTTTCCCATTTGTCAAAAATGTAATTACATGCTTGAATTATGCAGATGGTGTTAAAACATCATTCTAGTTTGATTTGTTTCATATTCAAGTAAATGCTGCAAACCTGTATAAGGATTAAAGTTCCCCACCAGTTATTACAAAAAACAGACAGTCTTAATGCCAGCTCCTTAGAATTAGTGCTGAAACTCAAAGATACTGATAATTTCTAACTGTTGTAGAGCTTATTACCATTGCCCTTTCTAAAATAATTGTATCTCACCTGCCATGGCTGAAACTGTTTCTTATTTGCACATGTCCTGTTACTGAATGGTCCTTCCCCTGGAATACATGACTGCAAGTTATGTAGTGCATGTGCTGTTGTAAACACTGCATTTAACATGTTATACTGATACTTGAAATTGTCAACTGGATATATACTCTGCTCCAGTGATTCCAGTTTCTCCTTTCCAGTACAAAACTGTACATGTGCAGTGTTAACTTCACAGTAAACATTTATCATTGTTTCATTATCTGTCCACTTACAGCTGAATACATTTTCCCAAAATGATTTCATATAAATATCCTGTGGATATTTGGAAGGATCGATGTTGTAAAGAAAATCTTTCAACCCTGGCACATCTCTGCTAGGTTCTGAAAATCCAATTGTACCATTTAATATTTTCCAGAGTTCTTGCCTTGAAAATATTGAGTCATCTGTCCAACCAGCACTGGCAATCCAAACTTTTTGTGATATGTTTTGTGCATGCATCTCTTTCATGATTAATGCTACTTGTGGGGCATATGAAAAAATGATGATGACAGCAGCAGATGACATCACAACTGTCTTCACTAATGAGAGGATGTTCTGCCTTTTGAGGCTTATTGGAATTATCTCATAAAATGCCAGACATATATTGGACTCTGTTAGTAAGTCTTTTATCTGTTCGCTTGCTTGTGCATTGAGATCATTATCTTCATATAAGATTCCAACCCATGTCCACCCAAAATGCTTTACAAACTCTGTCAGGCCAAACTGTTGTGGATATGAACTTCCTGCAGTGCGGAGGAATGATGGAAACATATGCTTGTCACTAAGAATTGGAAGTCTGGCAGCATGGCTGATCTAGTAATCCATAGCACAGAGGCAGAAAAAAATGAAAAAAAAAATTAAATGGTGCCTCGCAAATCATGTATATTAGGTCAAAACATTCAGAAGGGATCATGTGTGATACACTGTGAACATTTGTACAAAGAAATCACTTGTTTCACACTTTCCTAAGGAAATACATGAAAATATTTATCATATTATATACTAAAAATTTATACAGTTTGTATTTAATTTAATATTTACTGAGCTGTGGGATCTCTTCACTAATTCTGATTCATTAATCCTAAAATTACTGTCCTGATGAAGAAAAGTGCATTGTTTCCTATTTTATAAATTCAGTGGCAATAATTTTAAAAATTCCATTTTCCAAAATACACTAATGCTGCAGAAGTTGCTGAGTACATTCTGGTTCTAACAGTCACGTACTTCTAGCATTATTACCGATAATACTTTGTACTACTATCACAACTTTAATTAGCAAATACTTCCATCAGCCAAATTTTATAAAATCCCTGTAGCTAGTTTTGTATGTTACAGATGTGTAGGTCATTGTGAATTTTGTTTACCTGTTGGACTATGACAACAATGTATCCTTTAGGATAGGTTCATAGGTTCATACTAGCTATCTGCCCTAGGGCATTTATAAGCCTAGCCAGAGTGTGTTTGGCTTTCGCCACCCATTTTAAATTAATTTTGCTATGCCCTTTTTTGAGGTTAGTGTGCCTCTGTCTAACAGTTACACAGAAGTGATACCCTGGGTAAACCTACAATCTCCCATCCACTCATCAAGATTCCTCTTGAAGAGAGTCAATGAGGGACTCTGCCTAACCTGCACTGGGATTTTATTCCAGAGTGAAGGGAGCCTCTGGGTTATGAATCTGTCCCTCTAGCATGTCCTATTTATTTCAGTGCTGAGGTTCAAGTCTCGAGCGCGTAGCTCGATGGGATTTGGATTTTCTGAGGTGCAGCATGTCCATTAATTCCGGGTTGGACATGGCTTTATACGTCAGGCACAGATCACCTATGAGCAGGCGGTATGCCACTGAGTAGAGCTGGAGTTTCTTTAACCGGGCAGCATATGGCATCTGTTTGAGCCCTTTGATCCTCTTGGTGAGGTACTTTGGGGTCTTTCCAGTTGCTGCAGGTGTCTGGTAAGGTACATCCCAAAAGGGGCATTGTACTCAATTATGGGCCTGATAAGGGATGAGTAAAGAAGCACGATGACCTCCCCTGATCTAGATGTGAATCCCTTCATGATTAAGTGGGCTATATAAAATGTTTTTCTAACCACTTTGGCCACATGGTTGTCAAATGAGAGATTGCTATCAACTTGGGTCCCCAGGTCCCTAATTACTTCTTCCGTACTTAATGGATTACCACTTATGTGGTAATTTGTGGGCACTTTGTTTTTGCCAAAGGGGATGACTATACACTTTTTGGCGTTTAGCTTGAGGCCATGGCCCTGGCACCAGTTGTCTGTTTCTAAGAGGCCCTTTTGGAGGATGCTTGTGTCGGCTGGAGAGTCGATTATGGCACCCAGTTTGCAGTCATCTGCGAACTTGGTCAGCCACAGTCCTTCCGTGTTGGCCTGTACCTCTGAGAAATATATACCAAACAAGAGAGGTCCCAGGACTGAGCCTTGTGGGACACCACTTGTAACTGCTTTGGAGTCTGATATGGATCCAGCAATTCTAACCATGTGGGTTCTGTCGTTGAGCCAGTTTGCAACCCATCTAGTGACAAAGGGGTTTATATTTATGCTGGTGAGCTTATCTATAATGCCCGAGTGGGGTATTGTATCGAAGGCTTTTGTGAGGTCCAGGTAGGCTGTGTGGACAACCTTTCCCTTCGTCAATTGCCTTGGTGACTGTTTCAAAGAAATCATCCAGATTTAAGAAGCAGGATCTGCCCTTAACAAAGTCGAACTGGGTAGGATCCAGTGTCTGTAGGTCCCCAATATCTTTATTTATAAGGTCCATGATGATCCTTTCCATAGCTTTGCAGACCAAGATAGTCAGGCTTATGGCGCGATAGTTTCCATGATCCGTTGAGGCACCACCTTTGTGGAGAGAGACCACCATTGCTGTACACCACTCTTTGGGTACATATCCTGTAGTAAGGCTGAGACTGAACAGTAGTTTTATGTTTGAGTTTAGCTCTTCTTGGAGTTCATGTGGGACGCAGCCCGGGACACCATCTGGTCCCATTGATGCTGTGTTTTTTGCTTTGGAGAGGGTGGCTCTTACCTGAGCATCTGAGAAGTCAGGGGGGCAGCACTCTGCTGGGATAGATATTTGCCCTTTTGGTGGGGGGGGGGGGTTTGCGCTGAACCTGTCAGCTAGGATGTTGGCAATGTCTGTAGGTTTGGTCTATTTTTTGTCATTTTGGACTAATTCTGAGCATATCTGGGAATTCCCACCCATGTTCCTAACATAACTAAAGAAAGCCTTGTGATTATCCTTAGTGTCCTGTGCAATTTTTCTCTCAAAGCTGGCCTTAGATGATTTTATGAGTGCCCGTAGTTTTTTGCTAATACTGATCAGAGATGCCTTCCCTTTTTGGGATTTTGCTCTATCATGTAGTAGCTTCCTCCTTCTATTGTATAGTTTGTTTATGGCTGGGGTCCACTAGACAGGATGTCTGCCTTTGGAGGATTGGATCTTGGTTTTATTTGGGATTGCATGATTCATGCATTCCTGAAGGTGTTCATAGAATGCGTTTATAAAGGATTCTACGGTCTGGGCCGTATTTTCCACAGGCCTGGGGGCTTTGAAGGATTCCACCTCAGTTTTGAGGAGTGTGAAATTTGCTTTAGAGAAGTTTTTCACTGTGGTTTTCTGGGCAGGGGGTGGGGTCGGGATGTGAATATCCAGTGAGATTAGTTTATGGTCTGATCTTACCAGTGAGGGATACACTTCTGGTCTGGAGCATAGAGTCCTCATGTTGGTGAGGATCAGGTCCAGTATGTTTTCCCCTCTTGTGGGAGTGGTAACAAGTTGTTCCATAGCATTTGAGTTTATAAATTCTAGGAACCTTTGGGCTAGGGTGTTGGAGCTAGAGTAATGCTCCCAGTCTATGTTTGGGTAGTTGAAGTCGCCCAATATAATGGTGTTTGAAGAGACCTTCATATTTTCCAGTGTTCTCAGGAAGGCCGAGTGGAGTTCCTGGGTTTGGGAGGGTGGTCTGTAGCAGGCTATAAACTGGAAGGCAGTTTTACCCACTGTTAGTTGCACATGGATAGTCTCTGATGCTTCGTGCTGCGCCACCAACCTGGAGGTGTGGGTATCTTTGACGAATATTGATACTCCCCTCCTTTTGTGGTTCAGTCCAAGTTTTGGGGCCGAAAAGCATGGTACGAGGTATAACCTGGTAGTGCTGGGGTGCTTTCCGGAGCCTTGAACCAGGTTTCTTTTATTGCACAGATATCAATGTTCTCCATGCTAAGGAGAGCTTTGAGTGCATGCATCTTGAGGATTAGACTTCTGGCATTGAGTAGCATTACTCTTAATTTCTTATCCCTTGTGATACCTATGGAGGTGGGTTTGTCTTTTGAGCCTTGCCTAAAAAAGGCACTAAGGGGGTAGCAAGAGCCTTTGCCAATATCTGAAAGTCCAGGGGTGATAGGTGCAAGCCGTCCATAGTGAAGCATCGTGGCTTGTCGAGCATGTCATCCCAAGCTGATAGGCATTGGATCCCCTTTGAATGACACCAATACTTAAGCCAGTTGTTGAAATTGATCATCTTGTCTTCATATTGTGGCATCATTCTTGGTGAAGGTAAGATGCTACTCAAGGTCAGGGTCATACCGGCCTGGGCTACATGCTCAGAGAGCTCCTCTATGTCTCTTTTCATGTAGTCCAGGGAGGTATGTCTCAGGTCATTCACACCAGCATGGACAATGACTGAGTCATATTTGTACTTGCCTTGGAGTGACCTGAGTGCTTGTGTTATGTGGTGGATCCTAGCGCTCGACAGGCAGCTCACAGTGACCTTCTCTTTGTTCAGCCTGGTGAGCAGGACATCAGTGTGCCTGACGATAGACTCACCTATTACAAATGTATCAGGTGTGTTGTTTAGCCTTAAGGGCTGTGACTGTTTGGCACACTGGCTTTGTGAGCTATGTGTTTCACGTGTTTTGTTTTGGGGTAGCGGTTGCTTGGGTGTCTGCTTTGGAGGTCTCTGCTGCTTAGGCAGATTTTTATTTAGAGCCTCTGAGTATGTTTTTGTGTGTTTATGTGTTTGGTTTGCTGTCGTGGTA
The DNA here is from genome assembly GCF_019279795.1 of Protopterus annectens. Taxonomy (NCBI): domain Eukaryota; kingdom Metazoa; phylum Chordata; order Ceratodontiformes; family Protopteridae; genus Protopterus; species Protopterus annectens. The sequence goes on from NC_056739.1 coordinate 228,354,484, forward strand.
GGTCTATGTGAGACTGGAATTGTAGTGAGTGTGGTTTCCTTTTCCTTCTGACTGGTTACGCCAGTACTGAGTTGAAAGAGCTTAGCCTCCAGTTTGTCTATATGGTTGCATCTCTCACATGTGTTAGAATTTGTTGGGAGGAGGACAGAGTTGTCTGTGTACATGAGGCAGTTGTAACATTGCCTCACGATTCCCAGATTCACCAGCTGGACCAGAGAGGAGATTGGCGACTGACCTTTGGACATGCTAGAATAGTATTGGGAATTCATTTATAATTGAAAATAAAGGGTGAATGGGGAACAAGGTACTCAAGGAGAGTTTGTGAGGGTGTAGTGCTTTTAATTTTTTAGCGCTGACCTATATAATTGCTTTAGTGAGCAAGTGCCAGGTAACTTAAATGCAATGTGCTACAGGTAACTTAAATGCAAAAACGACAAACAGTAACTTTCATTCAAGTGAAACAAGGAAATAAGTACAGTAAACAATGCAGATATCACTAGGGATCCACAGAAGCACTGAAAAGCCACATTTTAGGTGGAATTAGCATTTCAGGGAAATAACAAGCAAACAAACAACAAGCATACAAACAAAGCTAGATTCAGCAGGCCTGGATCTGGTCTATGCTACAGCAAACAAGGTGTACCAATTTCAGTAAGAAACAGTTCAAATATGCAGGCACTATAAGCCTTTAACCAGAAATTCCCAGCTCTGAAGGGCAGAGTCCAGCCTCTCCTCCCACAAGAGTGCAGACCACGAACCTTCTTAATGTAAAATAACTGGCCTGAAGCCCAAGTGCTTAAACCAGAACTAATACACTTTTAGAATAACATACACTGAGCCCTCAATCAGCAGTTCCCAACTTAGAAGGATGTAAGCTACCTGCAGTGCAGGCCACAAACCTTCCTAATGTAAAACAACTGGTCTGAAGCCCAAGTGCTTAATCCAAAAAACTTAGAATGATACTACACTTTAATCAACTTACTACCAAGCAGTAATAAATACAATTGAATACTTTAAAGAATGCCTGGATTAGTGCTCAAGTTATACAAACAAAGCTAGATTCAGCAGGCCTGGATCTAGTCTATGATACAGCAAACAAGGTGTACCAATTTCAGTAAGAAGCAGTTCAAATATGCAGGCACTATAAGCCTTTAACCAGAAATTCCCAGCTCAGAAGGGCAGAGTCCAGCCTCTCCTCCCACAAGAGTGCAGACCACGAACCCTCTTAATGTAAAATAACTGGCTTGAAGCCCAAGTGCTTAAACCAGAATTAATACACTTTTAGAATAACAGACACTGAGCCCTCAATCAGCAGTTCCCAACTTAGAAGGATGTAAGCTACCTGTCCTGCCACCACAGTGCAGGCCACAAATCTTTCTAATGTAAAACAACTGGTCTGAAGCCCAAGTGCTTAATCCA